>NW_027506412.1:0-108638 GCF_021521415.1 Bidens hawaiensis | reverse complement strand
CGATTTAACAGTTTCCGGTGCACTAAAGACGGAAACGGGCCCCGCGGCCAATCGGGGCGTCTAAACCGAGCTGTAATTTTATAACATTAATTAAATTATCAGTCAACAACTATTTTCGGGTCGTGTGTGACCAAACTCATTTTTGAAACGTAAAAACGGATAACCGTGCTAGGCACGCAAAACGGGGAAACGAACTAATATTAATTTTGAATATTGAACTCTAAACGAAATCACAATCTGAGTCCGGAGAAGTGTTCTGGGTTAACATTGCCCCCGGAACGGGTACAGTTTCTGGGTTAACATTGCCCCCGGAATGGGTACAGTACTGGGTTAACAGTGTCCCCAGATGTACCGGTTAACACGGTTAAAGATTATATAAACAATAATTGTATAATAACGATCGTAGGGATCATATTACAGATTGGACGTGTTAACTAATAATGACTGTTGTTACCTGCTTGCATGTGCTAAGGTGAGTTTCACAAGCCCCTTTTTCTGAATTGTTTTTAAATATTTTCTCGGGGCGGAAGCATGTTACTACTGAAATGTTTAAGTACATACTGAACGCATGGATTTGCGTGTATTTATATAAATTTTATTGTACGGGAATCGTACGGAAATGTACTAAGATGGTAATTGTCTAAGTTGCTAACATTCTAAGGCCCCGGAACACGAGTGATTAACTGAAATCCGGTAGAGTGTGAATAGTACTATTGGTCTGACAAACCCAACTGGTCCGGCATGGATTTGCTGATGTTTCCCAGCCAGTTGCACATGTCTATTTTGTTGTTATTTATTTTGCTATGTAATGTTAGACATAGCGGTTTGGGGCAGGTTTGTGGGCGGAGTATGCCACGGGGTTGTTTGTGGATAGTCAGAGGTTTCACTTGTGGGCTCAGCATAATTACATCGATAATATTATATTTTGATAATGATTTATCATGGTTTACTCGAATTGTGAAACTCACCAACTATTCGTAGTTGACCCGTTTTCTCACATGCTTTTCAGGTACAATTAAGATGAAGTGATTGCTTACGTGCTAAGTGCTTGATGTGTGTAAGATTTGCGTGCGGGATGTTAGGATACATTATAATAAATAGAATTATGTATCGTATTGCGTGATGTGTGTATCACCTAGACGGTAACGAAATACGAGATAATGTAATTTGAAGTATATTAATGTATTCAGTTTTCTTTATAACAATGTGATTGATATCAGAGGTGTCTGTTGCATCCCGTTTACGTTTCCGCTGCGGTTACGGGGTGTTACAGTTTCATTCACATGAACAACTTTTCGAGGATGTACATTAGAGAACATAATATGAGTATCATCAGCATACAACAGAGGTCGTTTCAAAATCTCTTTTACCAAAGAAACCGGTTTGGAATGGTCCTTGATAAAAGGATGAAGATTCTGATAGTTCTCCTGGCCACAATTTCTTACTACATGACCTTGTTGACCGCAAAGGAAACAACTTCGCATGTCAACATGATGATGTTGAGAATTATTTGGAACATGTGACACAGATGATGAATGATGACTCACATTTTTTGTCATGCTCTAGCAAAATCTTCAGATAACTCAGATTTCTTTTTCAAGTTGAAATCTAAATTAGACAGTTTGAAAAACTTTTCAACATATCTGTTCCAGTTGACTTCACAAATTGAACTTTTGTAGCCTGTTTTAAAACTTTCTTTGCTTTAGTCAATGGATCAGATGAAGCTGATGTTTTCGCTTGAGCATATCGACGTTCAAGATCTTGAATCTTGGAGATTTCATTGTGAAATACACTCTCAATAAGTTATGGTTTAATGATACTTATTGGAATGTCTTTCTCTGTAAACATCGTATCTATCCCTTTAACTTAAATACTCTACCAGTAGATGGCTTGGAAACAGTTGGATTTATGAAACGCAACAAATCCTCATCAGAAATTTTGGGTTTTCTGGTTTCTTAGCCCTCACTGGTTTGACATTAACATGAGTATCTTGTTTCACCTTGGTTGTGTGCGAACCATACACAGCTTCCTCAAATTCATGAGGTTCACTAAGTATGTGATTTGAACTTCGAATGTTCTTGTTCTTATGTATGATTTCAGTTTCGAACACATCCTCAATGATAACTTTGTCAACATTTTCAACAAAAACTTTTTTGCTTTGAACATGAGGTTTCTGAATTGAAGGTCGGGCTTTAACAAATTCAGGTTTAACTGGTTTTGTCTTTTCAGGAATTACAGATTCTTTAACAATTACATCCTCTTCTTGTCTAGCAAAAGGATTTGGTTTAAAATCATTATGAAAAGGTGGTGGAATCTCAACAAAACCTATTCCTTTCTTTGAATCTTTTTGCTTACCATATACTTCAATTATTTCATTTAGCAAAAAAGAAGAGTTTCTGAATTTGCCCAATTTGTTCTTTAAATCAAGAACCTCATTTTCAAGCTCGGTTATCTTTGATCTTTGTTTCAAGATTTCTTGAAATTTTTTATCATTGATGGTCGTTTTTACCGATAACTCAGCTTTAAGATCGTGATTACTTATAGTCAAAGCTTCAATCTTCTCTCTTGATTTCATTTGAGAGGTTAAAGATTGCCTATAAGTTTCTTTCAATGAAGTAATCTCTTTAACTAAACTATCATTATGGGCTTTCAATGCATCTAACTTAGGTTTACAATTAGCACATGAAAATTTAATACCTATGTTAGAAGAAGAATTACTAACCTCATTTTGTTTATCCATGCAAGCAGACGTGTTTGAATCACTGATCTTTGCCATACAAGCAAAAGTAGTTGGAAGCTTTTCACTTGAATCATCAGACTCAGACTCAGTATCAACATCAGAAGAAATTTCACTTCCACTCACATCTTGAAAGTACTCAGGAAATCCAAAAATTGCAAGATTTGCTTGATTATTACCACATAATAGCCTTTTTGACCAGTCATCTCCATCTACGTTGGATAACATTGCTTGAGATCTAGAAGACGAAGGTTTACCTCCATTAGACTTTCCAACATCATTACCACTCTTTCCCGATGAGTTTTGATCTTGTTTTCTGGGACCGGTATACTCCTTTTTAGGCTTATCACATTCTTTGGCAAAATGACCAAACTCTTGACAATTGTAACACATAACCTTTAATTTATCAAACCACAATTTCTTGTTCAAAGATGGAAGATCTTTACCCGGTCTCTGCATGAACTTTTTTCACTTTTCTGACTATCATAGTCATATTCCACTTCAAATCCATATGTTCTAAATCATCAGGATCAATTTGATCATAATCTTCATCGGTCAAATCACTTGTGGCAATTTTACTACTAACCAAATTCTCATACGAAGTCATGAAAGCAGATAAGAAAGTAAAATTTTGTTCAGCTTCTCTCATGTTTACATTTGGTTGTGATGAGAATTGATTTGATGATGATGAACTTCCAGATCCTCCAGATGAACCAGTATTTCCAGCTGTATAGAAACAAGCACGTGGATCACTATAGATGGTTGTTGCATTTTCACTTGCCGTTTGTGTGAGAAAAGCAGTGATCGGTGAAATGGTTGAACTTAATGGCATGCTTTCACCATAAAATGCAGGATCTTGATTATCTTTCGAAGCCTTTTGACATTTAAGATCATATTCTCTAGCCTCGATCTTTTGCAAAAACTCAGATGCAGTCAAATCCTCATTGCTTAAATAATTATTCTCCTTCAACACCATAAGGAAAGTTGAATAAGAACTTGCCAAAGCACTTTTAATAGTATCAATCTCGTCAATTTCTGATATCTCCAATCTCATTTTGTCCATCTCGGCTATCAAATGATTAAATCATGTAGTCATCTCTTCAACAGTCTCACCCTTCAGTAGGTTAAAGTTTCTATACTGAAACTTGAGCATAACCTTTTTGTTTTCAGCAGTGTTGCCCATACTTCTCATACGGATATGTTGAAATAAAGAAGCACAAATCTTAATACTTCCTACTTGGTGAAAGATGTTTTCAGGTAACGCATAGTAAGAGTAGAATAAGTTTTTATCTCAATTTCTAATGCTTTCTTCTCTTCAACCGAGTATTGAGAGATAGCTTTAGGTGTAAAACCAATAGTCTTATCCCCAATCATTGAAACGGTGTAAACCTCATCCAAACAGTATGAACAATCAGGGTTAACTGATCCTAGATGAGCACGGAAACGGGGTTTCCATTTATCAAAGTCGCTAAATTTCATCAAACGTGGACATTTTGAATGTGAACCGATCTCGGTATCCAATTGTAACATTTGTTGCATCAACATATTTGAGAAGCTAATGCATACATACCAGCCATTCTTGACAAATTTTGAAAATTATGAGGGTTGGTTTTGAAAATACAATGAACGAATTGTAAACAGTGAATATAACGAACTGTGAACAGTTGTAACGAACTGTAAACAGTAAACATTGAATTAAGCCTTAACGAAGTTGAGGTTTATCTGGTAACGAATTAGAATTGAAGTTTAACGAATTGAGCAACGAATCTGATGGTCAACGTATGAATCAAACTAACGAATTGGCTAGAAAAATCACTAAGTTTAAGCTTAGCGAATTAGAAAGTTTTCTGTAACGAATCACTAAGAAATACATAGCGAATTAGATAATAAACAAGCTACAGTTGATAACGAATCAACTTATAGCGAATCAGGTTGTTACAACGGTTTGTAACAAACTCTGACACCGAATGCCACGTGGTAAAGGTGGTTATAACACGGTTTCCGAGGTATAACACATGTCACACGAATTGAAGAACACGAATCAGAAAGATAGCGAACTAAGTAACGAACTTAGTAACTAATTGATTAAAATTAACGAAAGGATTTAACGAATTATATTAACGAAGAAAAATCTTCAACAGATGATGAGGATCTTCAAATCTTTATCATTATTTTTCCAGAATTCCGGAACATGAAGAACACCAAATCAAAACCCAAATCCGTAATACTCGCACAATCTATCACCAAATCACTCAAATAAAGTATCAAATTACTCGTAAACTCATTTCGAAACCAATTCACAACCCTTTGTAACTTAATTCACCCTAATTCGATCTCAATTAGACCAATAACAATCCTTGTTTCGGCTAAAAACCAGATCCAACCACAATCCACTTAACTCAAACCAAATACCAATTCCTAATCCACAATATGTCCTAATACCTTACCAATCAGAAATTCAGTCCAATCAATCCATACTTTAATCAAATTCACACAAAAAATCAATAAAAAACAACACCTCTCTTTCAGCCAAATTCAGATCCAGGCCAAAAACAAACCAAAACCAAACTACTTTCCAATTCCAATTCACAGAATCTTCCACATACCTTAACAAACACCAATCGAATCCAATTCAATCCATAACCAGTTCAATTTACACTCAATTGATCCAAATCAAACCGGAAATACAATTATACCACAATAATAATTAAACGTCTATAATCACGAATTAACTATCAAATTCAAGAGCAAAAGAGCACCGACAGCTCTGATACCACTTGTTTGATCTATAATTAACTTCTAATACGGATCTAGTTCATGATTGCCATTGATCTATAGTTAATACATTACCTATATCTATATATATTGATTGTTTGTATGTTAATATTATTAGTAGTGTGTATAATGTTAATATTATTAGTATGAAGATTGAGAGAGAGTTTGGACAGAGTTTCGTTAAATAAATCTCAAAGCTTACATTAATGTGTGAACAGTGTTCACTATAAATAGACGATGGAGTTAGTTCGTTAACATCCCCTAACGAACTAAACTCCAATTCGTTACATACATTAAATAGATAATAATCTTAACGAAATACCCCCTGATTCGTTAAACATCCTTAACGAATCAGGAGGGATAATATCTTAAGTCTTAGTTCGCTAAACATCCTTAGCGAACTAGACATTACATTAACGAATTACAATGATAGATTAACTGTTTATTACATTAAACAAAACGACAAATACGTTAACGATAAATACAAAGACTCGAGACGAAAAACCGTGCACTAACAGCACTGCCGGGCTTTGAGGAGTGGACGACCTTGTAGGCTGAATTCCAAATGAAACACCAGCCCCAGCTGACACACGTCGCTTTGCTGAACCCTCAGTTGCCAGCTCTTTACCCTTCCTTTTTCGTTGAGCTGCACTTGTAGCAGCTAACGCAGCTTCAACTGCAGCTTGTTCTTCTAAGATATCTGCATCAGCGTCACCACCATTTCCACCATCATCACCATCATCACCTCCATCGTTCCCACCTTCTCCTCCCTCACGCTCGGAGTCTGAATCATCATGGATCCAGCGATCCTCTGGAGGACATATATAATCAGGATTCACAATATGACCAATCAAGCGTTTGGTCTTTGGTCTCTTCTTCCTAGGGATCTTCATTCGGCGTACAATGTCAGCCGTCATGTGATCAAGTTCCAGCACATCATCTACCAAAGTTTGATCGATGACCAAATTTGGAATCAGGTCTTAAATAATTAGCTGAAGAAACCTTGGATACATCAGAAACTTCTTCTTCTGGACCGTTTGCAGACACTGTTCTTTAAGATGATAGAAGATCATGTCTGAAAAAATAAACTGCTTATTAAGAACGAGTGCTACAAAAGCTGACTGTAACATAACACGGCATTCATCAAACCCGCCTTTATGTCCTCCCAAGCAATGGATTAACACATGTAAGAGATACTTGTAAGTAGGACACAACCCATTCTTGTTGTACATAGATTCTCCAATGTCACCACCATAAAATACACTACGAAACAGTCCTTTGATCAGCTCTTTATCAAATTCACATGGATAATCGTTAGTATCACCAAAACAAAGAACTCGTCGAATCACACTAATATCAATAGTAATAGGCGTTTGGTTGATTGTGGCAGTGATATGGTTCTCAACTTCAACGTATCTTGTTGTACTCCACAATTGATAATACTGAGACGGACTTCAGGATCAACAGTGATAGAGTAGTGAATCCGTGAACGACGAAGAAACTTTAATAATCCTCCAAAGAGATTTTCATCTGCAAAGTTTGTATCAACAAAGGCACAAATATTGTTGTTGTTGTTGTTGTTGTTGTTGTTGCTCTTGTTGCTCAACAACTGGTGGATCTTGGTCCATTTGATCAGCCATACTACTGTATAAATAAGGTCGAGAATAAGTACCATTAATCATGATAAAATAAAAGTTGTATTTATTTAAATAATTTTAACAATTATTATAAACATAATTAAAATGTCATTCGTTAAAGAATCATTCTGATTCGTTACAAATTGTATAACGAATCATCTGATTCGCTATCAAGTAAATTGTTGACAAACCAGAGGTAGCGAATTACTATTGAGAAATGGCGAATTAGGAACTAGTTCGTTATAATTTAACAACTAATTCGTTATAAAACGAATGCACATCTGATTCGTTATTAAAAGGATTCGCTAATCTAGTTCGTGTTATTTACTTAACGAATTGGACACGAATGAGTTCCAATTCGCTAAGTATAACGAATGGCCAACAAAAGGCTTAATCTTTGACTTCGCTGGTCAAGGTCAAAATAAACCAAGAACACCAAAAGGCAAATGTGCAATTTTGAAATTGATTATACATAATCATCGATGATTAGCCGAACAGATGACCATCAAGGTCTCGGAAATCCGTTGCGACTCAAATGGTACCGATTTGATGTTCCAAAACATGGAATAAAAGAGTTTAATTGAGGGTTTATAGAATCGTCAAAACCCAATGAATAAGTAACCCCATAATCAGTAACCAAAACACAATCAAAGGTCACCATTGAACTCAAAAACCCATTCTGATGATCATTTTAACCGTTTTGTGGTCCATTACAATATATAAATCAAGGTTCAAAGAAACCTCAAACAACGGTAACAATAATAACGTAATTACCCTATTCGAACTGTATGATTTTTGACGAAAAGTACAATGCAATGATCGTCAATACGTTATAATCACAATGGTATAATCAAAACACAGAAAATCGATAATCAAAGATTCTGAAAAATTTGAGCAGAGTAACTTTTCATAAAGTGAAGAAGAAGAGTGCATAGTAGGACGGTTCGTATGCACGCCGTCCTATATACACTGACACTGCACGATTCCCAAGGTAACGAATCAGATGATTCATTTGAAACTTGAATTAACGAATCAGCCGATTCGTTAGATTCATTTAGCACGTGTCATGACGAATTAGATTTTGATTATTGTCTAATTTGTTAATATATGGATAACGAATTGAAATCGTTCGTTACAGAGTGCGGAAGCGAATTAGAGTAACGAACTAAGAGATAGTTCATTAAAATAACCTAATTCGTTATTAATAATTAACGAATCACCTTTTATTTAATTTTAAATAAATAAACAAATAAATAAATGAATTAATTAAAGAATTCATTTAATGTTTTATAAAAATTTAAGAATTTAAGTAAGTAAATTAAATGAGTTAAATAATGGATTACCGAGATGCCGTATCTCGATAATCAAATACCTTAAAATCGTTTCACATTTTGAAAACGATAACTTAAATGAATTAAATAAACTAATATGCAAAATCTTTTTGTATTTTGATCTTTTGATATGAAATATTTACAAAAAATATCAGAAACCAAAACATAGAATAAAAAATGTTTTTTGTATTTTTGTCTGTCTATATTAAAAACAATACATATTTTTGGATTTTTGTCAAGTTTGAGCAGAGAATCATATTGACTGAATTGCCCTTCTATCACAGTTTTATATTTCAGCGATATTATGACTGGTTTTAAGTCGGTTATTGATATTGTTGTCCACTTAAATCTTATAACAAGCATTCAAGCATTTTTGTGATATGATTAATGGTTTAATTAGCGCACAGAATATCAGAAACTATCAACCTCTTATCTCGATTCAAGCTTAATTTGATTTTTGCCAAATCACCCCGACTTGACTTAAACCAATTATAGTGTTGATCAAAATTTTGAGAATTTTACAACTTTTGAGCAATGCATTAAGTTTCCCTTACTCTGAGTGAGTATGCACGAGTCCATCTGTGGGCTTACATACGTTGTATCCCCTGAGGTCCGTTTCTTATTGGTATTAAGACGCACGCAAGGGAGGAACAATTGTATAACTAACAACGGATTTTGATCAAGTCAGTAGTTTAAATTGTACAAAGTACAGCAGTGATCAAGTTTAATGACTTTGTGTTTGCTCTAGAAACGAGGGAAATATTCATGTTTATGAATCCCCAGATGATTAAGCCGCATAAAGACTCACAGTGTCAAGAACTCTAATGCTTGTTATTTGCTTTATTATATTTTGGGTGATCAACAGCTATATGGCTTGAGTATGACCGGTTATTACATTTCTGTCATCCTCACCGAGATTTTTGCTAGAGACTAACACCTCTTTCAGTTTGGCTTTTCTTTATGTTTATATCACTTTCTTTACTCTAACAACTTGTTTAAGACCTATCAATGCACCAATGATTAACCACACAGTCTTTTAAGCTTATTTCTTACTGGATTTGGGGTCAAATAATCAATGTACTATCATTTTCTCTTTTTGCTTCAAAAACTCAAAATTTTGACGAGCATAAACAAAATGAATTTAATCGCCCCAGTTACTTTAAGTTTATAAATTAATGGCTATCCTGTCAAACTACAAGTAGATAACAGGACCAAAACATGCAAGCATGCTCCACACACTTAAATAACTGACATAATTTTCAGCGAGAAAATAAAGTATAAAGCTTAACAAACACCCCCAAATACTTTCCATTGTCAGGTGAATCTCGAAAATTCACAAGAAATTATCAGGACCAAACATATACAAGTATATGTCCTTCAAATAGAAGTAATTGACATAATTTTCAGCGAACATAAGCAAAAATCTTTTTGGTTTCTCTTTACAAACGAGAAATTCACAATCTTTTTTACTTTTTCAAAATTTTCTAATAACTAAAATTAAAAATTTCACAATTTTTTTGATTTTTCAAAATTTTCTTTAAGATGTTTTTGGATTTTTCAAATTTTGAAACTTAATAGACATAAAAACTAAAGATATAAAACACACTATTTTTGGAGTTTTAAATTTTTTAATGTTTTTGGATTTTATCTATACAAACTAAAAGCACATTCTTTTAGTATTTTCTATTTCTCCCCCTAAAATACAAAATCAAAATAAAATTTAAAATAAATTTTAAGATAGTTAACCTAATTTTAGGATATCAGCAAGGGTCTTTAAGCCATTTAAATCTAGCAAAAATTGATAGTGTGTTTTATCAAATGCTTTGGTAAATAAGTCGGCCTTTTGAAAATCTGTATGTACTTTCTCAAGGTCAATTAATTTCTTTTCAAAACAATCAAGTATGAAATGATATCGAATTTCGATTTGTTTCGTTTTAGAGTGTTGTACGGGATTTTTGGTGATGCTAATAGCAGCAGAATTATCAATCAGAATGGGAGTAGTAAGAAACTTCAAACCATTGTCGCGAAGATGTTGTTGTATCCACAAAACCTGGGAACAGCAACTCGAGGCTGCAACATACTCAGCTTCAGCTGTTGAAGTGGAGACCGTTTTTTGCTTCTTACACTGCCAGGAAACAAGCCGACTTCCTAAGAATTGACATCCCGCTGTGGTAGATTTGAAATTAATCTTTCATCCTCCATAGTCTAAGTCGGAATAAGAGGTATGATCAGAAGTATCATCTTTAGGGTACCATAACCCGGTGTCAGGATTGCCCCTTAGATATTGAAGAATACACTTGACCGCTGCTAGGTGAGTCACTCGAGGACTAGCTTGGTACCTAGCACATAAACAAACAGCAAACATTATGTCGGGTCGAGAAGCTGTAAGATACATCAAACAACAAATCATAGCTCGATATAAGGTAGGATCGACAGTATCCTCCAATTCATCCGGTGATAAATTGTGACCCACGGGGAGAGGAGAAGAAGGGATTTTTCCGGCAGTAATCTTGAATCAGCTCAAGACGTCGTTCACATATTTTGTCTGGTGAATGAAGATTCCTTTCGCAGAATGATGAACCTGCAATCCTAAAAAGAAATTCATCTCTCCCATCAAACTCATTTCGAACTTGGTTTGCATTGATTTTTCGAACTCCTTACATAACGCATCGTTTGTTGACCCAAAGATTATGTCATCTACATAAATCTGAACGAGGAGAAGATCATCACCAATATTTTTATTAAACAAAGTGCAGTCAACAGTTCCATGTTTAAAACCATTATCCGTCAGATGGTCAGCGAGCGTGCCATACCAAGCTCTCGGGGCTTGATGTAGACCATATAATGCTTTGTTTAATCGGTAAACTCGGTCAGGATAATCAGGGTCTTCAAAACCCGGAGGTTGTAAAACAAACACTTCCTCATGAAGTTCACCATTGAGAAAAGCACTTTTGACATCCATTTGGTAAACTTTTATGTTCTTATAAGCTGCGTAGGCTAGAAAAATTCGTAAAGACTCCAATCTTGCAATAGGAGCATATACTTCACTGTAATCAATACCCTCTTGCTGATGAAAACCTTGCAACACTAAACGTGCCTTGTTTCTCACTATCACCCCACGATCGTCTTTCTTACACTTATATACCCACTGAGTCGAAATCTCCTTCTTGACTCTAGCAGGTTTATCAATAAGATCCCAAACACCCAATCGTGCAAATTGCTGTAATTCTTCTTGCATGGCTTCTACCCAAGAAGAATCTTGAAGTGTCATACGAGGAGTCGTTGGCTCAACTTGGGATAGAAAACAAGTGAATTTAGCAAGATTTACAATCCCATACGAGTGTAAGTCAGCATGAGCACACTATACATTATTATCACTTGATGAAGAAACTTGATGTCGTGTCTGAACTCCCACATCAAGTTCTCCAATAATGTTTTTTTCGGGTGAGATTCTCAGGAACATCAACAGTTTCAAATAAATTAGTGTAGTGTTCACCCAGCTCGTGAGATGAAACATCACTATCAAGTTCGATAACTTGATCAACCACCGGAATGTCATCAGAAGAAGTAGATGCATTATCGAAGAGAAATGGAGAATCATTATCAGAATCTTCTGTTGGAGCATCGGTTGGAACTTCAACATCATTAGAACTTGAAAATCTTGGAATTATCAATTTTTCTTCAAAATAAGCACGAACTAAATCTTCATCTAGTTGATTATTTGTTGGAGTAAATGAATTAAATAAACCATCATAGTCAAACATACAGTCGGGACCTTTCCCTTGAGAATGAGTAGTGTACTTTTGACAGTCTACATGGTACCATTCTTCAACACAACCAGACTAGAAGTTAAATACTCGTTTCTTAGGAGAAGCATAACCCAAGAAATACCCTTCAATGGCTTTTTCATCAAATTTTCCCACATTTTTTTTCAACATCGTACAAGGACACCCAAATGGTTCTAAGTATTTTAAATTAGGTTTACCATTATTCAACAGCTCATAACTGGTCTTCTTGAGTCTCTTAACAGTTAGAACTCAATTGAGTGTATTACAAGCCGTATTCACCGCCTCATTCCAAAAATGGATAGGAAGATTTGAGTCAGCAAGCATCGTTCTAGCAGCTTCAATTAATGTTCTATTCTTTCGTTCAGCAACACCGTTTTGTTGTGGTACGTATGGAGCACTGTATTCTCGATGAATTCCCTTTTGTAAACAAAAGAAATCCAAGACAGTATTTTTAAATTCAGTACCGTTGTCACTTCGAATTCTCCTCACTTTTTGTTTGTATAGTGATTCGATCTTAGTGATTATATTTTGAACGAGAACTAGTGTTTGATCTTTCAAAATCATAAACAAGACCCATGAATATCGTGAATAATCATCAGTAACTACCAGGCAATACCAATCTCCAGAAATACTTGCACGATTCATTGGACCGAAAAGATCCATATGAAATCGCTCAAGAGGAGTATCGATGGAATTTAATAACTTAGAAGGATGTGACTTTTTCTTCTGTTTGCCCTTTTTGCGAGCAACATAGTGATTTGATAACTTAAAATTCTTCAAAGACACACCTTCGACTAGGTCATTCGCCATTAGATAGTTCATCATACGAACATGTATGTGACCAATTCTACGATGCCATAGAATAGAATCTTTCTCGGTTGCTTTCGAGACAAAACATGTTTTGATCGATGTTGATACTTTAGAGCTCATATTTAAGACATAAATATCATTTGATCGAGGTGATCGCATGATAACCATGTCTTCGGGAATCACATACCCTAGTTTTAAAATCAGACACTCTTTATCTGTAAATATTCTAGTGTATTGCTTGTCACAGATTTGTGACACACTCAATAAATTATGGTCTACCTTGTCACAATAATTGGCTTTCTCAAAAGTAATATGCCCATTCGAAACATCACCTTCCTGTGTGATCATACCCCCAGAATTCCCAGCAAATGCCACATAACCCCCTTCAAAGAAAACAACTTCGCATATCAACCCGATCTTGTTGAGTTTTAGCACTAACATATGACAAATATGGTTGATGAGAGCTCACATTCTTGGTCATGCTCTTAGAAAACTCATCAGATAACTCAGATTTCTTTTTCAAATAAAAATCTAAGTTAGAACAGTTTGAGAAATTTTTCAAGGTATCTGTTCCAGTTGACTTTACAAATTGCACTTTCTTAGCCTGTTTTAAAACTTGCTTTGCTTTAGTCAATGGATCAGATGAAGCTGATGTTTTAGCTTGAGCATACAAACGTTCAAGATCTTGAATCTTGGAAGTTTTATTGTGAAACACACTCTCAATAAGTTCTGGTTTATGATACTTATTGGAATGTCTTTCTCAGTGAACATCGTGTCTATCCCTTTTAATTTAAATACTTTACCAGTAGATGGCTTAGAAACAGTTGGATTTATGAAACACAACAAATCCTCATCAGAAATTTTGAGTTTTTCTGGTTTCTCAGCCCTCACTGATTTGATCTTAACATGATTCTCTTGTTTCACCTGAGTTGTGTGCGAACCATACACAGCCTCCTCAAATTCACAAAGTATGTGATTAGAACTTGGAATGTTTTTGTTTTTGTGTATGATTTCAGGTTCGAACACATCCTCAATGATAACTTTGTCAACACTTTCAACAAAAATTTTGTTGCTTTGAACATGAGGTTTCTGAATTGAAGGACGAGCTTTAACAGTTTCATTATTTTTAACTGGTTTTGCTTTTTCAGAAATTAGGTTTGTAATCATTTTGAAAAGGTGGTGGAATTTCAACAAAACCTATTCTTTTCTTTGAATCTTTTTGCTTATCAGATACTTCAATTATTTCGTTTAGCAAAAAGGAAGAATTTCTGAATTTGCCCAATTTGTTCTTTAAATCAAGAACCTCATTTTCAAGCTCGGTTATCTTTGATCTATGTTTTAAGATTTCTTGAAATTTTTTATCATTGATGGTCATTTTCACCGATAACTCAGTCTTAAGATCATGATTACTTATAGTTAAAGCTTCAATTTTTTCTTTTGAATTCATTTGAGAAGTTAAGGATTGTCTATAAGTGTCTTTTAACAAAACAATCTCTTTTAGCAGATTATCATTTTGAAGTTTTATTACATCTATCTTAGACTTATTGGTTTCACAATCAGCACATGATAACTTAGAAGTAGAAGAACTAACCTCATTTTGCTTAGCCATGTAAGCAGACGTGGTTGAATCACTGATTTCTGCCATACAAGCGAAAGTAGTTGGAAGCTTTTCACTTGAATCATCAGACTCGGACTCGATATCAGCATCAGAAGAAAGTTCACTTCCACGCACATCTTGAAAGTACTCAGGAAATCCAAACATTGCCAGATTTTCTTGATTGTTACCACATAGTAGCCTTTGTGACCAGTCATCTCCATCTACGTTGGATAACATTGCTTGAGATCCAGAAGACGACGGTTTAATTCCAATAGATTTTCCAGCATCACTTCCACTTTTACCCAATGAGTTCTGATCTTTCTTTCTAGGACCGGTATATTCCTTTTTAGGCTTAACACATTCTTTGGCAAAATGTCCAAACTCTTAAATATTGTAGCACTTACCCTTTAATTTATCAAACCCCAATATCTTGTTCAAAGACGGGAGATCTTTACCCGTTCTCTGCATAAAATTTTTCACTTTCCTAACTATCATATCCATGTTCCACTTTAAGTCCATCAGTTCTAAATCATCAGGATCAATCTGATCATAATCTTCATCCGTCAAATCACTTGTGGCAATTTTACTACTAACAAATTCTCATATGAAGTCATGAAGGCAGATAAGAAAGCAAAATTTTGTTCTGCCTCCCTCATGTTTACATTTGGTTGTGTTGAGAATTGATTTTAAGATGATGAACTCCCAGATCCTCCAGATGAACCAGTATTTCCAGCTGTGTAGAAACAAGCACGTGGATCACTATAGATAGTTGTTGCATTATCACTTGCATTTTGTGTTAGAAAAGTAGTGATTAGAGAAATGGTTGAACTTAATGGCATACTTTCACCATAAAATGCAGGATCTTAATTATCTTTAAAAGACTTCTGACATTTAAGATCATATTCTCTAGCCTCGATCTTTTGTAAAAATTCAGATGCTGTCAGATCTTCATTTGTAAAGTAATTATCCTCTTTTAGAACCATCAAAAAAGTCGAGTAAGAACTCGGCAAAGCACTTTTAATAGTGTCAATCTTATCAGCTTCAGATATTTCCAATCTCATCTTATCCTTCTCAGCTATCAAATGATTAAATCTTGTTGTCATCTCTTCAATAGTCTAACCCTTAAGTAGGTTAAAGTTTCTGTATTGAAACTTAAGCATAAACTTTTTGCTTTTAGCGGTGTTACCCATACTTCTCATACGGATATGTTGAAATAATGAGGCACAAATCTTTATACTCCTCACTTGGTGGAAGATGTTTTCAGGTAAGGCCATAGTAAGAGTAGAATAAGCCTTTGTCTCAATTTCTAATGCTCTCTTCTCTTCAACCGAATATTGTAAGATAGCTTTGGGTGTAAAACCAATAGTCTCATCTCCAATCATTGGAACGGTATAAATCTCATCCAAACAATATGAAAAATCAGGGTGAACTAGCCCTAGATGAGCACAGAAACGGGGTTCCCATTTAGCAAAATCGCTAAATTTCATCAAACGTGGACATTTCGAATGTGAACCAATCTCGGTGTCCAGTTGTAACAATTGTTGCATTAACATGTTTTGAGAAGCTAATGCATACATACCAGCCATTTTTGACAAGTTTCAAACTTTAATGAATTAAAATAAGAAAAATGACAAATATTTCAAACTCTAGGGGTTAAAGTTGAAAATTTGATTAATGAACTGTGAACAGTAGTAACGAATTACACCTTAACGAAGTTAAGACTGATCAAGTAACGAATTAAAAACAATAACTTTGACGAATTAGAAAAACTTTATAAAGAACTGTTTCAACGAATCAGATGATTGTCTTTAACGAATCACTAAGTGAATCCTTAGTGAATTAAGTAACGAATCGTCTACAGTTGATAACGAATCAAAGTGATAACGAATTAGGTAGTTACAACGGTTGTAACAAACCTCTGACAACAAATGCCACGTGGCAAAAGTTGTTATAAAATAGTTCCAGAGATGAGACACGTGTCACACGAATCAGTGGACACGACTCAGATTGTATAACGAATTGGTTCACGAATCAACCAAAACTCAAAACGAATTAGGTTGAGATATTAACGAATTAAGCTAAAAGATTAATGAATCAGACTTAAACGTTAATGAATTGATTTGAATCTTCAAATCTTCAAACGCAAATTTCCAGATTTCTGGAAATGTAAGAACACAAACCCAGAAACCGAAATTTGTAATACTCACTTAATACCAAACCAAATCACTCAATCAGGCTACCAAAACAATCGGAAATCAATCGCGAACCCATTTCGCATTATCCCGTAACACAATTATCCTTAACACGTATCCAATTTAACTAAAAACTATCCTCTGTTCTCGGCTAACTCCAGATCTAATCCAATTCAATCTAAACACAATCCAAAATCCAATTCCAATTATCCAAAGCTTACCAATACCTTAACACATTCAAATCCAATCCAAACAGTCCATAATTCATCCAATTAAACCTCAATTTGATCCAAAATAAAACTGAACCAAAACTTAACACAAACACTATTAATTATGAATTAACAATCAAATCAAGCGTAAACGAGAGCACCGAAAGCTCTGATACCACTTGTTCGAGTGATTTAATCCTAACACAGATCTGATCTATGTATAATTAACTCATATGGATCTAGTTCATTGTTACACTTGATATATGTTATTTATGTTATATTAGTTGTATGTATGTGATTAATAATATTAATATGAAGATGAAGCTTGAGAGAGAATTGGACAGCAATTTGTTAAAGTTAACCTCAAAAACATAAATTAATTGGGGACTAAAGCCACTATAAATAAACGATGGATCTAGTTCGTTACACAGCCCGTAACGAACTAGCATCTAATTCGTTACGTAAACTTAAATGAAATAACATAAACGAATCACCACCTGATTCGTTAAACATCCTTAACGAACCAGGAGGGATAAATAACTTAGCTCTGGTTCGTTAAACATCCTTAATGAACTAGGCTACACATTAACGAACTAACTTAATTATTAATTACATAAATAAACGATAAATCCATTAACATAAATACAAAGACTCGAGACGCAAAACCGAGCTCAAACAGAAATAAAGCATTTTTGGTTGTGTAAGGATTTCATTAGCAAGAAGGCATAGACTACACGGAAGTATATGCTCTGGTTGCACATTTGGAGGCTATAACAATATTTTTGGCCTATGCAACTTTTAAGAATATTAAAGTTTATCAATGGACGTCAAGAGTGCGTTTCTCAATAAGGAACTTCATGAAGAGGTGTTCGTGAAGCAGCCTCCTGGTTTTGAAGATCCGGACTATCCTGACCGTGTTTGCCAATTAAACAAGGCACTTTATGGTCTACACCAAGCCCCGAGTGTTTGGTACAGCACACTCGTAAACCATCTAACTGATAGTGGCTTCAAACGAGGGACTGTGGATTGTACTCTCTTTTATAAGACTGTCGGAGTAGATTTACTCCTCATCAAGATATATGTCGATGACATCATATTTGGTTCTACAAATGACAAGCTATGTAAGGATTTTGAGAAGTCTATGTAGACGAAATTCGAAATGAGCTCGATGGGGAGATGAATTTCTTCTTAGGGTTGCAGGTTCATCAGTCTGATACCTGAATTTTCATTCATCAGATGAAATATGTGAATGACGTCTTGAGCCGATAAAGATAACTGTTGGAAAAATCCCTTCAACGCTTCTTCCCATGGGTCACAATTTTTCACCGAATGAATTGGACGATACCGTAGATTCGACCATGTACCGAGCAATGATAGGCTCTTTAATGTATCTAACTGCTTCTCTTCCTGATATCATGTTTGTTGTTTTTTGATGTGCCAGGTATCAATCGAGTCCCCGAGTGACTCATCTAGCGGCGGTTAAGCGTACACTTCACTATCTGAGGGGTAATCCTGACACCGGGTTATGGTATCCCTAGGATGATAGCTTTGATCTCACTGTGTTTTCCGATTCGGACTATGGAGGATGCAAGATCAATTTCAAGTCAAATACAGCGGGTTCTTAATTTCTAGGAAGTCGGCTTCTTTCTTGGCAGTCAAAGAAGCAGACAACGGTCTCCACTTCAAACGCCGAAGTAGAGTATGTGGCAGCCTCTAGTTGCTGTTCACAGGTTCTTTCGATCCATCAACACTTGCGGGATTACGGTTTCAAGTTTCTTACTACTCCAATATTTATTGATAACTCAGCTGCTACATGTATCACGAAGAACCCCGTGCACCACTCTAAGATGAATTATATCAAAATTCGATATCATTTTATCCATGATTGTTTTGAAAAGAAATTAATTGATCCAGAGATGGTGCACACGGATTTTCATAAATCTGATCTGTTTGCCAAAACTTTCGATAAAACTCGCTTTAACTTTTTTCTTGGTTTAAACGGATTGAAAACTCTTGCCAATATCGTTAAGCTCAGATAATCATTTTCTATTTGTAAAGTTTATTTTGTTTTGGTTATTTTAATATTTTGGTTTTTGGGGGAGGAAATGGGAAAAATACAAAATATATTATGATTTTCTTATTTGAAAAGAGAAAAACCAAAAACATTCACATATTTCAAAAATTCAAAAACATTAAAAAATGTTCCTAAAAATGAGTTTTGAAGCAAAAAGAGAAAATGATAGTACATTGATCATCTAGTCCCATATCAAGAAAGAAATAAGCTTAAAAGGATGCGTGCTTATTGAATTGGTGCATTGATAGGTCTTAAACAAACTTTTAAGGTAAAGTATATGATATAAACATAAAGAACTGCCAAATTGAAAGATGTGTTAGTCTCTTCCAAAAGTTTCGGTAATGTAGGCCGAAATGTAATAGTCTGTCATACTCAAGCCTTATGTCTGTTTGATCACCAAAAACAAAATTCAAAATAAAATGCATCTAGTTTATAATTAACACTTCAACGATGTATGGTCTTATGGCCTCAAATCCTGTATTGATGGGATGCATCCAATTTCTGGACACTGTGAGTCTTTATGCGGCTTATCATCTGGGTATTCATGAACACGAATATTTTAAATGCTTTTATAGCGAGCACAAAGTCATTAAACTTGGTAACTGTTGTACAACATACAAACTCATTATTGACTTGATCAAAATCCGTTGTTAGTTGGCTTTATTTATAAATGACTCGGCAATAGTCATGTTGGGAAATCCACGTTCCACCTGATTACTCAAATAATTCCATAAGTTGATGGCCTTTGGATCATTGTTCGGGTTGTGTAAAGGAGTTTATCAGATATGTCAAGTCAACCTTTGTCCATGAACCAAAGCTTTTCATCTTCTTGTAGTATTCGGTGTTACCCGACTTTTTCTTGACCCACCACATCTGTTTATCCACATCATAACCCCACGAAAAAAACACCTGAGCTATCACCATATTTGTCAACAAATCCTTTGTTGAGTTCCATAACAAATTTTTCTGGATGAACAGAAGTTACTTCATGTTGATTGGTGTTCTTTCTTATCAGCATCTTTCTCTGTCTCCTCTCAACTTGTTCTGCTGTCTTTGGAGGTGCGGCCAATTATTGTTCCAGTGATTCAGATGCATCAATATGAGAAGCAGGACGCTTGTTGGAACCACTACCTTGATTATCACCAGTTGTCTTTCCACCACTGTCATCTCCACTTTTGAATTCATCTCCAAACTTCTGAATTAGCTTTTGTTGGAGGTCTAAGTATAGTGCAGTTAGGCCGCCCATGTTTTCCTGAAGCTGCTGGATCTTTGAGTTATTGTTGGGATGAGGAAAAGACATAAGGAAGATTGGAATCTTCTCAACCTCTCTAAAAATGGCTAAGTATGGAAACCGAGCACACTTAGGCCTCCTAGCAAGCTTTTACTTGATCTAGAAAGTTATTTTGCTTTCATAGAAGGTTATCTTCTAGAATTCATCTTAAGTGATAAACCTAGCTAGGTTCAATTTGTCTAGCACGGTTGTTCTTCAAAGTCAGGCAAGGTTTGTTTCTTAGCAAACTCTTGACTAAAACAAGTCTTTTGGAAGATCTAGCGAGGTTAATTTTTAATAAACAGTGATCCCAGCAAGCTTGAAGGAAGTTGATAAAGAATTTATCTAAGTACCTCTTCTGAGCGAGGCTCAACTAAGGACAAGCTACAGTGTTACCAGCACACTTAGGTTTGTTCAAAAAGTTAAAGATAACAAGTGGTTGAAGGGATCTGTGAAGAACAAGTTTGCTCGTAGGACTATATTGAGCAAAGTTTGATATGGTCAAGAGGATTGAAGTCTGCTAGATGGATATTTTCTAAGGAAAATATCCTAAGTAAAGTTTGCCCGGAGAACTGTTTACCAGCATACTTAATGGATGCTAGGTTTGCTCGAAAAAGACAAAAGCTGCAAAGCTTGCTCGAAGACCTGTTTACACTTGTTATCTTTTGTATTTCGTTTGAATATGTAATGTCACTATCTTTAGGGCTTCTAGAAGGAATTTCTGGTGTCAAGGCAGGCCTACAAAAGGAATATTTTAGGGCACGCCTATGACACACCTAGACCTTACACCTGATTGTGATTTTGACGGCTAACTTAATCCTGCAGGGAAATCTGCCATAAAATCCAAACATTCCATTCTGAAACCCTAATTGATTTTCGTTGTATCTGACATAATACTAATGGAAATCTTTTGAGTTACAGTGTGTTTATTAATTTTGTGTCTATTAAGCAACATTTAGTGTGTTAGTGTTTCCGCCATTAATACTTTATTGTTCTTACCATAAATAGCAAGTCCTTAAACTTCTTGGCGATACTAACGTGTGGGTTACGACAGCGAGTAAAAGATCTATCTATAGGGAGATACGGGACCGACAAGTGGTATCATATCTTGTTCCCGCTATTTGGGTGAAGAACTGTTGTTGAATATTGTTGATTTCAAAGATGAAGAATGACGTCAGCTGACAACTGTTCCATTGATTTGTGACGTCAGCTGTTATGTTCTTTATTTTTACTAGATTTGTAATATTTGTGAGGTTTAAAAGTGTCTTCTTTCTCTTATCTACATTAATATTTTAATTTTTATTATAGATCTTGCTCTAATCTGTCCAGATATATCATATCTGAGGATTTTATCCACATATCTGATTATTTTTCAAAAGATTGTTTAAGTTTTTGTTTAAAGTTTATCAAATTTTCTCCGTTTTTTAAAATATTTCAAAAATACCAAAAAGATGTCTGGTTCTCAGGATGAGCAAGAGGTGTCTGCTAACAAGATACCTAGATTGTACAAACACGAAAATTATATCAAATGGAAAGTGTTGTTTGAACCCGCGGTTTGCTACAATGATGTTGAGATGTGGCATTCTATCAAGAACAGACCGTATGTGCCAGATGGAACCAACAACAATCAGACTGTTGAGGCCAGGATGAAGAAGGAGGACAGAGCCTAGCCATGCTGAAGTTGGGCTTATCATGCGAAATTTGGACCAAAGTTGCTCACCATACAACAGCTAAAGCCATGTATGATGCTTTGTTGGAGATGTTTGAGGGAAATACAGAACTAAAGAATATCAAGAAAGAAGGCTGAAGCAACAACTTGACCAATTCAATTATAAAGACGGTGAAAGACTGAAGTTTGTATTAGAAAGATTCCTGACTATTGTCAATGAGATCAGGACAGCTGATTATGCTGTCACATATTCTGATCTGAATACAAAGTTTTCATCCTTATCAAAAGAATGGTATATTGCTAGCAAATTCATTAGGTAGAAACCAAACTTTATAAAACTTAAGCTTGATGATGTAATATGCTTCCTGCAAGCAGTACAAATTAAAATGATTGAAAATGAAGTGATCAAGGAAGACAGACCCTGTTTTCAAGTGACCAATGCACTCATTACACCCTTGGGAAACTTGCCCACAAAGAATCAACAACAAATTCCTATAATAGAAGAGCCAAGTGAGCATGGTGGTGATACACCAAGGAGTTTTGTTGTTGGAAGTTCAAGTAATCAAGGTGGACAATCAAGATTTAATGTCCATCTGAATGATGATAATGACACATCCTCTATGGCTAGTGGGCTGCTCCTTATAGTGGTGGCAATGCTAATCAAGGAAATGAGTACCAAGCCTTATTCTCAATGCTTACTGATTCATATAATGCCTTTGTTGCCAAGAATCTGATCCATACAAGTGTTCTTCAAGAGGACCTTGAGCAAATTGATTTAGATGACCTAGAAGACATGGATCTAAAATGGCAGGCTGCTATGCTTGCCCTGAGAAGCAAGAGATTGTTTAATAGAACTTGAAGGTCCTTTGTTTCTGGTCCTAATGAAAGAATAGGTTTTGACAAGTCAAAAGTAAACTGCTACAACTATCAACAACCAGGACATTTTGCAAGGGAATGCAATCAACCTAGAAACATACAAAACAATCAGTTTGCCCAACCAAGAAATCAGTACCAATACCAATACCAGAACCAAAATCAAGGTCAGTGGAGAATCTTCAAGAACAACTACAACAACCAACAACCACATAGTCACCAACAAGTAATTCCCAAAATCAGAACTTTCAAATAAACAATTAGAACCCTCCACAAGCTCCTTCAAACAACAACAGAAACAATGGCAACCAACCAAGGAACCAAGGCAATGTTGCATTAGCTGCTCAACAAGAAGGTGGATTTGATTGGAGCAATCATGCCAGTGATATTGAAAAGGCAAATGTAGCATTCATGGCTAAAATTGAGAGTGAATCTGAATCTTCCACATCTCAGGTACATTCAAACTCAAAACTTGAATTACTTGAAATGATTGAATCAATAAGAATAACAGTTGGTAAGCATCAAAAGGAATGTTTCAATAAACAAAGTATGATTAATGTGTATCAGGCAAGTGACATGACTTATGAGGAAAGAATCAAAAGTCTAGGACAAGATTGTATCGAAAGCTATATGGTGCAGTCCAGGTATGTCACTGAGATAGATGGGTTGAAGAAGATGTTTCTTGAAGAAAAATTGAAGAACACCACACTTCATGTTGAAAATGATTTTATGAAAAACTTAGTTTCAACTGGCAACATCTGTGGGAAGCTAAACATGATAAAGTAGGAAGATAAATACAAGGTAGTACCTCCACCTTTCAATGACCATTACTCAATGAAGGTTGATAAGGAGAAAAGAGAGGCATACCTTAATCAGTTAAGAGATGTGTTCAAAGAGAATGAAGAATTCCTTGAAAATTATAAGTTGGTAAAAGTTGATGACAAGGGAGAGTTTGTGATGAAGGAAGAAGTGAAATAAGAGAAGAACGTTGGTATTCAAGTGTTAGAGGATGACTTTGATGAAGATTGTTTAAACAAGGATGACTTGAGTGACTCAACTGACAAATGTTCAAGTGATGATGGTTCCAATGATGAAAGAAAGAGAAAACCAAGTTCACCAAGCAAGATTCCTACTCTACCAAAGATCACACCCAAAATGAGAAAACATCATGAACAAATGAGAAGGGAACATGTGTCATTTGACATATGTGGTGGATCAAAGGGTAATTACAATGCTGTGAGACCTCCAAACAAAGAAGCAATGAAGGGGAAAAAGGTTAATAACAAGAAGAAGACTGAAGAAACTTTGACCAGTAATCAGTTTATTCTTATATACCCTTTTTCTCAAGTCAAGAATTATTTGATGTTGGTGAAGTAGAAAGTGTGGAAGAATATGAAAGATGACAATCAAGGTTTAGAAAAACTTCAGATGATGAACCAATTAATTTGGAAAGAATAATCATTGTGAAAATTTCAGTTAAAAACAAGACATCAAGATTGAAGAATTTGTATCATTTTCAATTGACTTTGATGGTCTCAAAACTCAAAAGACAATTGGTATTGAGCCCCCAAGATCAAGTGAAAGATACAAGAAGGGAAAAGGAAGCGAGAACTTCAAGGGTAAAGTATGGTGCAAACATTGTGATGAGTATGGTCATCACACTGATTTTTGCCATGAAAGGTTTACCTTCAAATCAATTCATATCCCAAATGTAACAATGTTTGGACAAGACTATGAATATCTGGGCAAGGGAAAGCAGCCATATGATAAGGCTGTAAGAAGAGTTGAAACAAACAGTGAAAAGAAAAAGGATGTAAGTGACAAGAAAGATAAGAAAGTTGTGGAAGTGAAGAAGGCTCCAATGACCAAACAATCTATCAGAATAAATTCTTATAAGGCTGTTAAGAATGCCAAATCTGTTGACAATGGAAAGTCAATAAAGGGTGGTGAAAGGGTTAAAAGAGATATGGTTAGAAGAAATAAGTCAAGAGAGTTGAATGGTGATGAGAAATTTCTGTTGAAACATGGGTTTGACCCCAAGGATTTCTCTGGAAACCAAGAAATGAAGCAAAAGTGACATCTGAAACTTTAGTAACAAGTGTGAAGAGAGAATATGTCATTGAAGAATGCAAAAAACATTATTCCATATGTGAAATCCCCATATGAATCTGGTTATGATTCAAATGAATCATGTGAAGTTGTTTATGAAGATCCCAAACCCAATGCAACAACTGTCATTGTTACTGATGATTTGCAAGCTGATGATGCTTGTATTTCATCACCTAACTAATCAATTCTGTTTTATTTGTGTAGGAACAGTCCAAACCAATCAATGATGTATGGTATATAGACAACGGATGTTTCAGGCACATGACATGTGACAAGAGGTCTCTAGTGAGCTATGAAGAAAAAATTGAAGGGCCTATTGCATTTGGGAGTGATGAAAATGGAGGGAAGATTGTGGGGAAGGGTATTCTAACCAATGTTAAAGTGTCATTTGACAGTGTGTTATATGTGGAAGGATTACAATATAACCTTTTGAGCATCTCACACATGTGTGATAAAGGTAATAAGGTTGTATTTGATGATTCTCATTGTTTCATCCTCAAACCTGAATTTGTAATTCCTCCGGATATGATTATGATGATGGCTCCTAGAAATAGAAACTTGTATGAATTGAAGATGAAGGATGCACGTTAAAGGGGTGGAACTTGTTTTTGTCAAAAGCCACTGAAAATGAAGCCAATTTGTGGCACATGAAGCTTTGTCATGTTAACTTAAAGAACAAGAATAAACTTGTTAAGGTGTGAGCATGTAATTGGTTTACCTACAAGGGAGTTCAAGCTTGATGACAAATGCATTTCATGTCGAAAGGGTAAGCAGCACAAGTCACCAGACAAAGCAAAACTTGTGAACACAATTGAAAATGTACTGGAAATGCTTCATATGGAGCTCTTTGGTCCTGTGAGTGTTCCTAGTATAGGGAAGAAAAGGTATGCTTGGTGATCATTGATGATTTCTCAAGATATACTTGGGTTTATTTTCTGAATTCCAAGGATGAGGCTGCTGAACTTATCAAAAGTTGTGTGACAAGGATTAAGAATCAGTTGGATGTAAGGGTAAAGGTTATGAGAAGTGACAATGGAACTGAGTTCAAAAATGGGGTAATGGATGAGTTTTGAAATTCAAAAGGAATACTACAACAATTCAGTGCCCCTAGAACTCCTGAACAAAATGGAGTTGCAGAGAGAAGAAACAGAACATTCATTGAGGCTGCAAGGACCATGTTAGCAGATGCTTATCTACCTGTTACTTTTTGGGCAGAAGCCATTAATACAGTCTGCTATGTTTGAACATGGTTCTTCTCAACAAAAGTCATAAGAAAACTCCTTATGAGATTTTTTTTCAAAAGGAAGAGCCTACATCAAGTTCCTCAAACCTTTTGGTTGCAAGTGCTCACTATTGAATGCCAAGGACTATCTCAACAAGTTTCAATCAAAAACCTTGGATTGTTTCTTTGTTGGGTATTCAGCACACTTAAAAGCATATAGAGTCTATGTTAAAGATCATTTGAGTGTGATTGAGTCTTCTGAGGTGATATTCAACGAGAATCAGTTTAATACTGTAGATGGAGCATCATGGATGTTTGACCTTGAGAAATTAATCAAGTCTTTCAAGATTTACCCTGAAGACTTTGATGAAACTTTTTACAAGACAAGTGTCCATGTAGAAAGTTCATTCATTAAGGATGCCTCAAATGTTGACACTGAACAAATTCAAGACCATGATTAAGATCAAGATCAAGAACATGTTATTCAAGACAATCAAGAGGTTCAAGATGATCATGCACTAAATGAGGTAGATCCTAGCAAACAACAAGAACAAAGTCAAGAACAAGCAAACAGAGAAGCAAGATTTGAAACTTTGTTTCAAAACTTGAACATTGGAAATAATGTTGCATCTTCTTCACAACAGTTTATTGAAGTGGCCCCTGAATTCCATGATTCAACTACAGATTTGATCATTGATGAACCTGATCTTAATGACACAAATCTTGACTCAAATGTGTCTACTGATTTAACTGTGCAAACTTCCTATGTTGAAAGAAATTATCCACCTTAAAAAATCATTGGAGACATTAATGAAAGAGTTATAATAAATGCATTTGAATCTACAAACATCTATTTGTACTCCTGCTTCCTATCCCTAGTTGAACCCAAGAACGTTGTTCAAGCTTTAAAAGACAATAGTTGGGTAGAAGCAATGCAAGAGAAGTTGGGTCAGTTCAGAGATCTACAAGTGTGGGAATTTGTAGATAAGCCAAGAAAAAAGTATGCCATTGGAACCAAATGGGTTTTCAGAAACAAAAGGGATGAGATAGGGCGAGTTATGAAGAACAAAGCAAGACTAGTTGCACTAGGATGATTACTAGATGAGGGTATTGACTTTGAGGAAGTTTTTGCACCACTAGCAAGGCTATAAGCTATCAGAATCTTCTTAGCTTATGATGCTTCAAAGAATATTAAAGTATTTCAACTGGTTATTAAATCTGCTTTCTTAAATGGAAAAATTGAAGAGGAGGTGTATGTGGCTCAACCTCCAGGTTTTGAGGACCCTGATTTTCCAAATAGAGTCTATAAATTGAACAAAGCTCTATATGGATTACGTCAAGCTCCAAGGGCTTGGTATGATAAGTTATCAAACCACCTGATTGTTAATGGCTTTCAAAGGGGAACAATTGACAAAGCACTCTTCTACAAGAGAAGAGGGAGAGATTTATTACTTCTACAAGTGTATGTAGATGATATCATATTTAGGTCTACCAATGAACAAATGTGCTTGGAATTTGAAGATGTCATGAAATCAAAAAATTGCATGAGCCCAATGGGTGAAATGAATTTCTTTCTGGGTCTGCAAGTTTAGCAAAAGAGAGATGGGATATTCATTTGCCAATCTAAGTATGTGCAAGATATTTTAAATAAGTTCAAATGTCAAGATCTCAAGACTGCTTCAACTCCAATGGACACTAATGAAAAGATGATTGCAGATAAAAAGGGGGAGCCTGTTGATGAACATAAGTACAGAGAAAAAATTGGATCTCTAATGTATCTGACTGCTTCAAGGCGACACATTATGTTTGTTGTTTGTGTGTGTGCAAGATTCCAGTCAAGTCCAAAGATGTCTTACATGACTGATGTCAAGAGGATCTTCAGATATTTGAAGGGGAAACCTGATTTAGGGATATGGTATCCAAAGAACCATGCCTTTGGTCTAATTGCTTATACTGATAGTGACTATGATGGCTGCAACATGAGTAGAAAGTCTACCTCTGTGGTATGTCAATTTCTGGGAGATAGGTTGGTGTCATGGCAATGCAAGAAGCAAACAACATTGTCCATCACAACTGCGGAAGCTGAGTATATTGCTGCATCGGCCTGAGCAGTGGTCCTCTGTATTCAAAACCAACTACTGGATTATGGTTTGAGTCTCTTGAACAATCCTATATTTATTGACAATACTACTGCTTTGTTTATTATTAAGAATCATGTTCAACACTCCAAGACCAAGCACCACTACAACAAAAAGGGCTTTTTAGGACCTTTTGTGTGGGACGCTTGTAAAATAGGGTCCTAAAATCTATTTAATATGATAAATAAACATTTGGGGTCCTTTTACAATGTATGCTACAGAACTGGTGTCCTAAAAAGTAATTTAATAAGATGGATGATTCTTTGGGGTCGTATTATCATATTACTTAATAAGACACTTAAAATGTAAATCCTAATAAAGTAATCTATAAGATATGTAGTTGTTGGTGTCCCATTATGTGGTAATGTAATAGGACACTTGATCATTGGAGGTCTTATTATAACATACGTTAATAGGACACTTTGTACTGAAGTCATAAATGTTCGTTGTTATATGACCATTTCTTGTCGAAGTCGTATAAGAACATAACTTAATAGGACATTTTACACTATGGTCTTATAGCTCTAAGCTTTATAAGATACTTACTCATTGTGGTGTTATTATAATTCGCCGTAATAGGACATTTGATATTTCAGTCATAAAACATCTTTTTTATAGGACGCTTATTCGCTAGAGTTTTATTATAACGTAACTTAACAGGACACTTGACAATTGAGTCTTATAGCTTTAACCTTTATAGGATGCTTAATCATTGTGGTGTTATTATAATACATCGTAATATGACACTTGATATTGTAGTCATAAAACATCTGTTTTATAAGACGCTTTTTCACTAGAGTTATAATATAATATGACTTAATATGACACTTAACACTTAGGTCTTATAATTTTAACCTTTACATGACATTTAACCTTTTTGGTGTTATTGTAATACACCGTAATAATACACTTGATATATGAGTCATAAAACATCAATTTTATAGTACGCTTATTCGTTAAAATTTCATTGTAGCATAACTTATTGTGACACTTGACACTTGAGTTTTATAAATTTAAAATTTATAAGACACTTAATCATTGTGGTATTATTATAATATACTGTAATAGGATACTTTATATTTGAGTCATTAAACATCACTTTTATATAACGTTTATTCGCTAGAATTTTATTATACCGGTTGGACCGCACGTTTGATGATCTCCCTCACTAGTGACAATGGTGAAGCATGCGGTTCAAGTCTAGGATTAATAGCCGCATGTATAGCACAAGCAATATCAAACAACACACAAGAAAGGACTTATACATCGAAAAATTTCCAAACTAAATCGGAAATGACTTAATTGAGAAAACAATATTTAATTGCCATGCCAAACCACTAACTGCAGTCTCAAATATTCAAACTAAATCGGATAGCTGTATATTTCACCCAGCTAAGCTTACACAGGTACACCACCAATAAAGC
Source organism: Bidens hawaiensis (assembly GCF_021521415.1). Classification (NCBI taxonomy): domain Eukaryota; kingdom Viridiplantae; phylum Streptophyta; class Magnoliopsida; order Asterales; family Asteraceae; genus Bidens; species Bidens hawaiensis. The sequence continues at coordinate 78,783 of NW_027506412.1, read as the reverse complement.
GTTTCTATCCCAAAAAAGCGACATAACCAATAAAGTGTTTCTATCCCAAACTAACCGACTAGCTTTAACTTATTCCAGTTAGTACCATCAGTTTGGGAATCAACGGATACATAATTACCTATCGATTCATTATATCATCAATTTGAGAACTTGGAACAAACAAACCACTTGTACTAGTTAAAAGACGATGGCATAGCAAAAACCACAAGAGACAGTAGTTTAGGCGACAAAAGTAATATGAAAGAATGCGATCACTGAAACACAAATTAAGCATGAACACTAAAAAACTAGGTTTTAAACATTCATCATTTCATAGAAACCTATAACGCAAAAACAAAAACGAAGTTCATATGGACAAATTTCATCAAAATAGCTATTATTTATCAAAAAGACAATCCCAACTCCATCTCAAGAAAAACAATAGTTAATGTAACTCATGTTATCAGCAATTTTTGTATTTATAAATTTCTTATAATGTGCAGCCATTTGTTTTGCTTTCAGCTATCAAAGATTTATATATACTATGGAGCTTGGCAAGTTAATTAGCACCCCACCTAGCCCAACCCACCAATAGTGCCAAGCACACACAAACATTAGTCAATCATTATATATCATTTAGTTGGTTGAAATTTGAGAAAATTGTAGTAATGAACCTGTTGGAATATGATGTCAACAATTTAGTCAATATTAATTGTTAATGATCCTTATATTTGTGTGATAATCATATGAGTTGCATATGGAATTATAAGAAATGCACTAATGCACTTATATAATCAAGTATAAACCCATAAAGATTTTTTACAAATTCGTTTATAGTTTTGGTGATTTGGTCACTTTATTTTTTTAAAACTAGCCCCTTTTAACCTGAATCAATTTTGTTCGAAACCTATTTTGACTCAAACCTGTTTTTGTTTTAACCCATTTTGGTCGAACCTATTTTCCTCAAAGCCCGTTTTGACACAAACTTATTTTGGTTTGAATCCGTTTTGTCCTGAAACTATTTTGTTCAAATGTCGTTTTGACCCGAACCAAATTGGACTTGTTCTAAACAAAAATTAAATTCTTCCTGAATCTCTAGTATAGTGATTTAAGAAAAGTGGCAATAGTATTGTCTGATGCATAATTTAATTAAGTTTGAAATCGTACCTTTGCATTTAAATAATAAGAGTTGTGAATTTGTCAATACATGACCAGGTTTGGGGATATATAAATTAATATAACCTAGTTGAGAGAAAATCATATACCATAGGTTAATTAATATTTAAAATCCCCAATAATCTTCATAGACACGTATATATATGCATAACATACATGTCCACATATTCCACTTTAAACTGATATAAACAAAAGAATAGGTTCACTTTCAGTGAAACGTTTACACATCGATGCATTTCATCGAACAAATGCTCCACTATTCTACTACTTTAAGTCTTAATGATTATGACCTCTTCTATTTAAATAAAACAATAGCTTATATCAATTGCTACCTCAATTCGTGATGATAAATTTAGAACGACTTGTGAGGTCTGTTGGTTGTGCATGTAGTCGAAGCAACCGAAAGGGTGATGCATGTAGACTGAAGTCAAACATGCAGTGATTGGCAGTGGTTAGCAACCAATGCCAACGCCGTGTATCTATTTAGGGCTAAGGTTGAAGCAAAGCTGATGAATAATAAGAGCGTTAGTTTAGGTAGTTTTTGGAGAAATTAGATTAATAGGGTTAGGGAGTTGGCGGGAATATGATTTAGTTTTTCTTTTTGAACAACGGGAATATAATTTAGTTGGGTGGGAACTTTGGGAGGGAGGGAAATCATGAAATTATAATTATTAATAACTTTCAAATTTGTAGAGATAAATAAAAATTGCTTAAGGAAATCAATTGATTTGAAAGGGAATTTCGGAAACGATTTAGATTAAATATATATTTATAAGCTTATTTAGTTTTTAATAATATTTTAGTGATTAACTATTAATTGCATAGTTTTATATCGACCAATAAATAGGCCATACACACTAAGGTGCTGTTTGTTTTTCCTCAAATGCACTTCTCCACCTCTTTTGTCTGCACTGAGAAGAGGGCGCGCAGACGTTGGGCTCTGCAGTGTGTTTGTTTTTCCGAAGACGTTTCATTAAAAAACGTCTGCGCGCCCTCTTCTCCCAGAAGTGTTGGTATTGTTACTTCTCACCTCTTCTAACCAATTTCTTTACATCTTTCTTATTCCATCAGACACTCCCAAACCCTAATCCCCTTATCCTCTCCACTGCCACCCAACTCACCCACCATCAACCCGTCACTCCACTGCCGCCCAACTCTCCCACCGCTGCAACCCCATCTCTCCACTGCTCCAGCGCCGCCGCCCCACCGCCGCAACCTGCCGCTGCCGCTCTACTGCTCCAGTGCCGCCCCACCGCTGCAACCCCGCCGTCCTCTATTCCCCCATATCAGGTTTAATTTCATACCTTTTGTTACTATTGATGTTTGGTGTGTAGGTTCTATTATTATTGAGTTTGGTGATTTTAGGGTTTATTGAACCAGATTATGCTATCTCGTAGTGGTTAATACATGTTTTGATTGATTTTGGTGATTGTTAGGGCTTATTGAACCAGAGTGTGTTTTTGTTTGTCTCGTGGTAATGAATACGTGTTTTGATTGTTATTTTTATGCTATAAACATTTTCATGATTTTACTTGATAATTGTTGCTATGTTAGGCGTTAGTTTGTGGAAAAGATAATTGCTTTGAAGTTACTTGAACTGTGAATGCTAGCTAATATATCAAACATTAACTTGTTATATGTCTTCTGAGATTAGATTAGATTAGATTAGATTTACAATAGTTTTGGTAGTCTGCAGTTATTAAAAAACAAACAGTCTTCTTGTTGCAGACTGCAGAGTTTTGGTCCACCTCTTCTGCTACAGATGTTGGCAGATGTGGTTTCGCAGTCTTCTGACATTTTACCTCTTAAAAACAAACAGCACCTAATTTGATTTAAATTGACTATTACTCTCTATAATAACAGATAACAAAGACAATGGCCCGATTGGCCTGCATCATCATCTTCTTAAATTTAGCTAAAATCTTACCTGTCCATTTTTATTAGCTTTGAACACAAAATCATTCCTAAGTCTTCACATAATCCATCACACAAACAAGACAAATTCCTCCCTCATCTCCTTGTTAGATTTGTCCAACACTATCGATTGGATAAATGGTTCTTGACCATATTATCTATACGAAACGTCCATACATTCTCTCAATCTACTAGACTGCTTTATTTTTTAAATGGAGGTTTCTCATGCATTTAACCCGAATTCACGGGTACAGGTCTCACCAAACCAGATATCCCTCAAACGAGTTATAACATCTGATTTTTTATATGAAAATCCAATAAAATAGAAATATACAATAAATTAGTATCTGATTTTTTTTAAAAAAAATATTAATAATAATTAATAAGCAATTTTATAGTGAAAAAAATAAGCGGGTCATGATTCTCACCAATCCTAGATAGTTTTTAAGCCGAATTATAACCTCATTTATTTGTGAAACTTTCTCATCATAAATTAAATCCTAAGAATGTTCTTACATTAATAAAATTAAAATAAAAAAAATATATGTAAATATTATAAACGAATAATGTAAAACATACTCGTACATGGCTAAACACTAGTGTGTGTGTAAAATTAAAGTTGATGGTTGGTGCCGCAAGACCCTGATTGGGCCAAATGACACCATCCCAGTGGTCCAAACCTTTTTTTGTTAAATCTTTTTTACGTTTTATTGGTTAAATGTTTTTTTCTAAATTCCTAACGAATGTTTTGCCTTTTGTTTTACCGAATTCAACTCAACTTATAGCCATAACGTCCGGTACTGATAATGCTCGGGTTTTACCGACACATCGCGCAACGTCCAGTACCGAAAACGCCAGAATTTTACCCACGCCCGGGCTTTACCGAACTTTATTTTAGTTTCTGTACCATAATAAATGTAAACAAAAGCGACAAAATTCGTGCTGACCCACCACCGGAAAGCTAGGATTTTTACCATCGCTCCAGTTTTACCGACTCACCATCACAACGCACGAATAAGAGTCGACTCGCTATTGCAACGATCAGGGTTTATCAACGTCTGTGTTTACAAGCAGAATAAACATTGTTTAAAATATGTTAACAAAAATATTAAAATATGTTATACGAGTAACCTCACTGTCTCAGCGTCTGGGACCGATCGACGTCACCCCTTGGCTCACCTAAATTTTTATTTTTTATTTTTTGTTCTCATATTTTTTTAGTTCCATTACTATAACGAAGGTAGCTGTTACTGACTAAATTCATGTTAACTCGATGCTATCATTTGGGACTAGGGACGGCTCAACGAATGTGGAGGCCTAAATCTAAATAAGATTTTAGGGCCTTTTATGACAATTGTTAAGAAAATAAATGTTCATTAAAAGTTTTGAACTAATGACATATACTTTAGTAACAACTAAGCCTACCACCACACAAATACATTCATTTGAATTTACTTACTCATTATAATATATTTACATATACGAGTATATTCATCCAACCCCCAATTTTATGTGAGTGATGTTTTTATAATTTAGAGAGTGATTTAGGGTGTTGTGAGTGAATATTTTTTATATTTTAAAAAATGTAGTGATTTTTCTGTATATTTAAGAAGCTATTGTTCACCTTCTAGAATTTTTCAACATATTTTGAAAGTGGTTGTGAGTGAAGAGAGATAAACAGTAATGATAAAGGTATAAAAAAAGTATAATTTAATTGAAAATGAGAGAAGAAATGTAATGTATTTTTATGTGATTTTGGATTTAGTCATTTAGGGCATCCCCAATCTACACTTTCATCTTTGTTTCCCTGAGAAACGGCACACAAGGAGCATCACCCGACGATTCTTTCGTTTTACCAAGTTATGGGCGGCGAGAGTCGATTGTTGCATTGGATTGGAGCAGTCATAAGTCTACAATGGAGTAGGTCAGTAGTTAATCGATATTATTTATTATTCTGGTGTTCATTAGTTCATATTTCTCGAATGTATTTATTTTTCATCCAATTTTATTACTATCATATATCTTATTTAATATAGTATTTTATATATTAAAATTACTTGTTAGTAGCCATAAAATCATCACTAATAGTTGATTGTAGACATTTACTTGGTTGATTTTATAAATTTGTATTATATATTTTTATTTAATGTTTTTTTCTTAAAACAATAATTATTCATTTCATAAACTAATTTACACTTTAAAAAAATTAAATCTCCCTCCTCTCACCCTTAAACCTAAATGGACGGCGGGGCTTCAAACAAGATCCCCCCTCTGTCTAGTTCGAGATCATCGAACATCTCTATCTCCATTTCGCAATAGCATTCCAGCAGCTCTACTGTTACACCATCGGCAAAAGCCACAACCAGTTTTTAAGTTGCGATATACGTAACCCTCTATGCTCTTACAGATCGTAGCCCAATAGTAACTTTACTTTTGATTTTCTCTAATTTATGTGAAAAATGTTTACTTTATACTCATGAAATATGTGAGTAGCGGTAGCAAAATGGGTGGGTCGGGTAACGGGCCAAAATGGGTAGCCGTAGTCTTGGATCAACTAAAAAAAATTGTATGAGGAAGATCAATACATGTTTGTAACTTTGAATGTTTGTGAGTAGACTTAGCAAAATTGATGGGTCAGATAGCGGGTCAAAAGGGGCACTTTCTTATAGGGGTTTAAACGAGTCTAGTCGGCTTGTCATCTTCTAAATACCTGCTCGTTAGAACCTCAAACCTAGTAGAGCTTAAACGAGGTCGAGCCTTACGATAAGGTTTCTTAAAAAATGAGTGTGAGCTCAAGCTTCACTTATCGAGCCAACTCCCGAGCCTAAACCAACCTACTATTTATATCATTTTTGTTTAATATATTTTATAGGGGCAGGTTCAAGAGGGAACTCAAAAAAAATGGGGAACTTGAAAACTCTTCATTTTACATGTAAAAAAATAATATAAAGCTCGATTTCACATGTAAAAAAATAAATCAATTTATAATTAATAAAATATTAAAAAATGAAAAATGTATATAAATTAATTAATAAATAATAAACGACCCGAGCTCGAGTTTGAAAAAATAATTCAAGAGCCAAGTTTCAAGTTCGAGCTTTAATAAAAGAGCTATAAATGAGCCAAGATCGATCTCAAGATATCGTAAATTAAAACTAGCCGAGTCCGAGTTTAGTCGAACTCGGGTCGTTTACACCCTACCCTTACTTTCCTACTGTCACTTATGGGTCAGGCCCGGAACACTTCTTGTCCAACAATTATTATTTTTATATGAATAGTTAGTGTGCCAAGTATGATTATGAAAGTTAATATACTATCTCAATAACGATATTTTTTTTGAATAAAAGACAATTGTATGTATTAAAAATACACTTTGGTTTAGCTTTTGACCTGTTTACTCTTTCTAGGTTCTAGCTATCTTTTATTATATGTAATTTTTAATATCCGATATTTTTCTTACAACAAAACTGGGAATAGACAAATCCATCTTTATTAATCCAAAGACATTTCACTTAACTGTTCTCATGCTGAAGTTGTTGAACAAGGAAAGAGACTGTGCTGCTGTTAAGATATTTAAGGTCGGTTCAATTGGTCAAACTTTCTTGGTTGACTAGAATGCTTAACTGTTCTGTTATGATATTACTACTTAGGAAATTGAAGCAGAAGTAATGGATGCATTAGATGACCGACCTGTAGCTATTAAACTTAACGGATTGGTACGAATCTTGCAATTAACATTTATAAGTTATATGGGTTGTTGGATGTGTGTTTAAATGATTATTGCGATTTGAAGTGAGAATTTTTTTGTACCTATGTTAGTTCATTATTTCTACTTACAGGAACTCATGAAAGGTTCAGTTGAAAAGGCTCGTGTTCTCTATGCTCCTGTTGAAGTAATAGGTGGTAAGGAAAGACTTTTGCATGCTTGCAGTATCCATGATTTATATTCACCTATTTATTTTAATCATTAATTTTTAAGAGGGGGGCTTGTTCTTGAAAGAGACGCCAACCATACAATAGAGGTATGTAATACTATTCGCTAGTTATTGGTTATTTTCATTTTCTTACTGCAATTATATAAATCAATATTGGTGTATATTTTATAATACTATGCAGTTGCAAAATGGTGTGAGGTAAATGTTCAAGTACCAATAAAAATAAATGAAAAGTTGGTTAGACCATATGGGTTATTTTCCACAATTCAAGATTGTATTGGTGCATCCATCGCATGGCCTTGTCCATTTATCTCGGTATGTATTTGTTAAACTTGTGATACAAATAATTTTAATAACATGGAACTTAATGCTTATACATGGAAGGTTTATTTGTAGGTAGTTCGTGAGGATTGAGGACGCATGATGACTCGGGATTTTATGGTGCTTGTTTCTTTTATTGCTTTTAATTTTTTTGTTGAATGTTACAAGAGTTTATGTTGGATAATGTTATAACTTATTTATGTTTAGTGTTTTTGTTATGACAAGCTTATTTAATATAATGAATTTTTATTTCTTTCAATATTTAGATGTCCATAAACGTATCGTAAAATTGTGTGTGGACGCTTAAAAAAGGGTTGTATATGATTTGTTAGGACTTCTATTTTTTGTCCTATTAAACGTTAGAATATTATAAAAGTGTCATAATATGTTTTTTAGGACGTTGTTTAAGTTGTTCATAGACATATTATGCAACTATAAAATTTTAGTTTCATAATCTTGTTTAGGATATTAGGACCCTTTTTTTGGTACTATAATGTTTTATCATAAGGGTCCTATAAATTAATTTTTAAAAGACTTGTATGTATGTCAAAAGTTTACAATTAGGTAAGCACATGTCAAAACATTGTAAAAGTGTCCTAATAAGTTTTTTATTGGGAAGCTTTTTGAGTTGTTAATGAATATATTATGCGCCCATAATATTGGTTTCATAATCTTATTTGGGATATTAGGACATTTTTCTTTGTACTAAAGTACCTATAATGTTACATCATAAGGGTCTTATAAATTAATTTTTAAGGACGCTTGTATGTGTATCAAAAGATTAAAGGTGGGCAAGCACATGTTAAAACATCGTAAAAGTGTCCAAATATGTTTTTATTGGGACGCTTTTTGGTTGTTAATGAATATTTTATGCGACCATAAAATTGGTTTCATAATCTTATTTGGGATATCAGGACGCTTTTTGAGTTCCAAGGCATATTACAACCCCTTTACATGAAACGCTTTTCTCGTTGATCCTATTAAATGAAAGGTCCTATAAAAAAGATTTTTAGGACGCTTTTGTGCGTCCTAAAAAGCCTTTTTTGTTGTAGTGCACATTGAAATCAGGTATCATTTCATTAGACTCTGTAATGAGAAAGGATTGATTGAAATGAAAAGAGTTGACACTAGTGACATATTGGCTGATTCACCAAGCCACTAGATTGAACCAGATTGCATTTTCTCCTGAAAGCCTTGGGAATGATCAACTCTGATGAAGTCGGATTGATGATGTGTGCTCATTATGCTAACTGACTATTCTTAAAGAGGTCTTGCTGATTGATTTGTGATTAATGTGTTAATCTGTGTTTAATCTTAACTGATATGTCCTTTAAATGACTATTTGTGTAACTTAAGTGTCTTTGATGCTTAGATCCGATATCAGTGAAAATTTGTGATATTAGGATAAGTGTGTTTGAAATTATGTGGATAATCTAATATGATGATATGATTAGGATTGGATACTCTATGCATAATTAGTCTTGGATGTACCTTACGTGGAGTCTGCTTGCTTTAATTGTGTCATTCATGTTATCATTGTTCTTGAGTATGCTACATATTGCTTATGTCAAAACTGAGTTTTCGTGTCAAACTTGTATGCTCAAATGAATATGTTGTAAAGGAAGTTTTTCCAAGAAAAATATTTTTGACAAAAAACACAGCAAGTTGTTATGGTGCTGAGATATGATAAGACTATTCAGTTAAAAGCTTTGTAGAATCTCAAAAAGGGTTTTAGGTGAAAATTGATCCAATCTTATGGGAAATGATAGTACATTTATTATTTATGCCAATCATATGGATTTAATAGGCTAAAAAGACTATTAGAGTATTCATTAGTATGTATGGTTGCTTTCCATGATGTGTAAAACCTGAGGTGATATAAACAAAATGAAAATTCTAAGCTTAATGTGGAGATACATTGTTGAATATGCATGTTTTAAAATAAATCTCTCTGAATAATAGGCAGAAAAGTGATTACCCAGTCATACATGAGATTGTTGGTATTTGGTCACCAAAAAGAATAATCTTATGAATATGACAAAGAACAAATGTAAGCAAAAATTTTATTTTCATTCAGCCAAAAGCTGATCTATGTTCACAAATTTTGAAAGAAAAACCAAACATGAGGGTTAATAATAGAACTACAGAGATGGGGGCATAAAAATAAGTCCAGTCACATCTCAAATGGAAGGCCTGTAAGTCCAAATTGCGTGGCAAGTAAGTCCAACGTTCAACCTCACATATGTTTGAAGTTTTGAAAAGAAAAATCAAATAACTTTAAATGTTCTATCATGAAAAATATTTTGACCAAATATCAAGGGGTCGGGGTCAATTCGGGGTGATCTGGGAAAGCCAAATAAGCTTTGAGAAGAGATATGGGACATAATAGTGCGATAAGTGTTATCCATTTTTGTTTTATGCAAATTAATTGAACCTTAAGCATATCACCAAGAAAATGAAATTCATGCTAAGTCTATACCTGCTATTAAATTGCCTAAGTTGTCACAATAATGCTGAGAGTGAAGTATTGAGAAGTGACTTAATCAATATGAACCCATGTTGAGATCTTTTCACAAAAGAAAAGAAAATGTTTTGGAAAGATATAAGACTGAAATTTGATCTCATTATGCACCATTTGCTCTTAAACCTTAATCTTTAATGATAAAACAGTTTGAAATATGATTTAAGTCAAAAATAGTTGCATTTTACCTTGAATATGTACTTTCGAGTAAGGTTTGATGATTTTCAACCTTTCGAATAAACTTAGATGTGTTCACTTTAATTCATCATATTCGAGCATACTTGATGTTTATTTGTACTTAAAAAAATTATTCATATATTATCGAGTACACTTTGATAATTATTTATTTTCGAGTAAACTTGGTTGTTTAGAAATTTGGTTTTTTTCAAGCACACTTGATAATTATGTGATACATGCTATGAATATGTTGTTTCCAGCAAGCTTTAATGATTTTTTAACTTTCTAGCAAACTTAGGTGTTTGGGTTGACTGTTTAACTCATTCGAGCAAGCTTGATGATTATTTGCACTTAAAAGAATTATTCATGTGTTATCGGGTAAACTTAGATGTTTAGAAAGTTGTTATTATCTTACGCTACTTGATGATTATGTGATACATGCATGAATATGTTTTTATCCGATCACCAAACGTAAACCAAGACCAAAACCTTGACCAAAACCAACCTATAATTTAAACCCCAAGCCCATATCAAACCCAAATCCTAAACCAACCCTTAACCCAAACCCAAGACCAACCTATCATTGAATCATATATTCCTGAATATGTCCCAGCCCACAGAATAAACCAGCCAAACAGACCATACCAATCCCCAACCCACTCACAAACAGATGACCAAACCATTAACCCAACTTCTGAAATTATCTAAACATTTATACCAATAATCCAAACTGTTAACCCATTACCCTCAACCAACACAAACATTATTGTAAGGCCCACACCATGATGGTGGTTATGATGGTGATGACTCTGATGGAGGTGAACAAGACTATGATGTTGATAAATCTGTGTTTTAGAAAAATGTGGCTGAGAAGAGGGAGATCGAGATGGAGAAGGAGGTTGATGATGAAATTACTGATAAAAGTGTGGCTGACACTGACAGTATATTGACAGAAACCATAGCAACTGATGCCATAGCTACTGAGCCACAAATGATGGTGGTGAAATGAGGAGGTGTTTTAACTGAAGAAAATAATGATGATATAACCTCTAATATGAAGAAGGATGGTGGTGTTGATGATGAAGAGGAAAGAAGGAAAGCAAAGGGGAAATCAGTTTCTGAAAATGAAGATCAACTGCACCCCATGAAACTCAAAAAACAAAATCCATTGATGATATCTTGGATATTGATGAAAGTACTGAACAAGATTCCAAAAGGCATGATAATATTTTGGATGAGATAATACAAAGAGAAAGGATTACAAGATCCTTGACTGATAAGGAGATCGAACAACATGAAATTTTGTTGGAAGAGGTTGAAATCAATAAAACTTTGAATGAAGAGGGGGAGGTTGATAAAGAGGTGATTGAAAGTTTGTTGAATTTGCAAAGCATGGAAGAAGTTGACAACACTCTTACCCTGGTCATCTATAACTTTAAACAAGATGGAACCACAATACCAAAACAAGCCTCTAATGAATTAGAAATGAAGAATGATGAAAGGTAAATGGTTCCTGATGAAGTTGGAGAGTCTGTAACTCGAATTGTATCGAAAGCTTGGATTGAAGAAGTTAAAAATGACCTGGAACAGCATCTTGAAGAATGGGATCCTGAGAACTGGGGAAAGTATGGAAAGAAGTACGTGAGAAAGAGTAAGAGGGCAGACAAGTCTGAAAAGACTGAATATATTGTGGAAAGTTTAAAGGAGATGAAAAGTCCAAAGGAGATGAAAAGTCCTGTTGAGGCTGCTCCTATACAAACCATTAGGCATGTTGATGTATATGTTGAGCCTTAGGTTAATGAACCAAGAATTGAAGCTCTTGATGACTTATCTGAGGATAATATTGATAATGTTGTTGATTCCCCTAATGTTGAGATGACTGATGAGCATAGGAAGAATATACAAAATATGTTGGATGATGCTAAAATGAAAAATCCAATTATTCTGAGTCTCATGAATCATCGCTATAAGTTTGATACCCTGGCTCCAATGTCTGATGAGGAGCTGCATGATTTGTTGGATGGAGAAGTGGAGGATATAAAGAAAAAGATGGAGAGGGAGAATAGGGACTCTCATAAATTTAGAGCTCTTTTGAGAATACATGACTATTCTGAGAAACAATTAAGCTATATGAAATTTGATGAGTTAGAAAAAAATATATTACAACTGTTGAAGCTGTGAAGAAGGATGAGTTGGAGAGAATGAAGAAGGAAACTAATCAAAGTGAAAAACTTGAAAGATTATTCAACAAATATGGTGGAAAATGTAAGTATTTGATTGATTATGGGATATCAATTGAAGTGATGGACAGTCTAACAAAGGAACAACTTGAAACACACTTCAAAAGGTTCTCAAGGAAAGATGAGTTTGAAAGAACTACAAAGAGACCAAGAATTGTTACTCTTGCTGAAAAGGAGAGGATACAGTGGGAAGATGAACAAGTTACCTTGTTTGATAGATTGATGGAGGCAAAATACCAAGGTGAAAAGACTAAAGATATGAGCAAGAAACAAAAATTGTCCATGTATAAGTCTGAAAAAGCCAAGTTTGATCAGGAAAAACCCACATCATCTAACGTTCCTCTTGTGACTATGAAGGAGCAACCAATGGAGAATGTTGAGACATGGGATGATTAGAACAAGATCAAGACCCTCAAAGGCTTGATGCTTAGCAAAGGGATGGCTGAAGGTGTATTTCACAACCTTGGCAAAAGTAAATTGAAGGAACTATGTTATGAACAAAAGGTTGAATGGGAAAAACTTAAGGTTTATTAGAGGAAACTATTGCAATTCTAGTGTCGACCCAGGGGTGAACAAATTGCAACAACACAAAGATCTGTCCCTGCGGGTCCAACTGATGAGGAGTTAATCAGCATGATTACCACTATGGCAAAGGAGGGTGAAAACTATTTGGAGCTTATTTTGCTGCCTAAGGAGAAGATTGTTGAGTTGTTTGAAAAGAAATATGGGCATGTGAGGGCCCCTGTACCTAAGAAGAAAACTACTTCTAGGCCCTCAGCTGCAAACGTACCAATACCAATCACTAGAGCCTCCCAACAGAGACAACAAAGGCCACCTTCTGTGTTGGACCTACCAAAGAATCTCTACTTTGATGCAAATACTGAATCCTTGAAAGTGGTAATAAACAGTGGTGATTTAAGGCAGGTTGTGTTCAAAGATGACTTTTTGACTATCATAACAGGCAGAGGTTTGCACGCAGATAACAAAATGAATTATCTAAACATCTCAGGGATCAAGCCAGGAAAGGGTTCCCAATGCTAAATAAGAAGAGAAAGCTGGAGTTGTCTGATTTTGAAAAGAAGAAGAGGCAGAGGAGGATGCTGGATATAAGAATCACTGAAGCTTCTTACCATCAGAAGACAAAGCACCACAATCCTCTGGCCAACATGAAGCAATGTCTAAGCATGAGGCGACAGATGACAAGGCCCAATCATGAAGTCCAGAGAAATGGAAGTATTGCAAGTATTTTCTTTGAAGATAAAGATGAATCCTTCATTCTCAGAAACTCTGATGGACTGGCTTTGGACATCATCAAGGAAGACACTGATTTAGAATTTCAGCATGTGGAGGATCTAAAGGATATACTCAGATGGACTCTACCCTCTCAGCATCCTCACCACAGGCAGTTATTCATGTTTAAAGAAAGGGTCGCAGCTGTGAGATTGGATAAAAGGATGGAGGCTTCAATCTCCAGAAGATGAAGATAAAACTTAGATTAAGCTTGATATGTAATGTCCTTGTGACAGAATTTATAAGTTGTAATCTTTTCATTTTTGAAATGTAAATTCCTTCTGAAAATTTGATGTGTATTTGAGAAGTGTAAGTAACCGCTGAGGATGTTCCAATGTAGGGAAGATTGTTGAGATGAGTAAAAGACATAACGAAGATTGGAATCTTCTCAACCTCTCTAAAAATGGCTAAGCATGGAAACCGAGCACACTTAGGCCTCCCAGCAAGCTTTTACTTGATCTAGCAAGGTATTTTGTGTTCCCAGCAAGGTTATCTTCTAGAATTCCTCTTAAGTGATAAACCGAGCAAGGTTCACTTTGTCTAGAAAGTTTGTTCTTCAATGTCAAGCAAGGTTTGTTTCCTAGAAAAATCTTGACTAAACGTAGCTGAAACCAAGTCTTTTGGATGATCTAGCAAGGTTTATTTTTAATAAACATTGGTCCAAGCAAGCTTGAAAGAAGTTGATCAAGAATTCATCTAAGTACTTCTACCGAACGAGGTTCAACTAAAGACAAGGTACAGTGTTACCAGCACACTTAGGTTTGTTCAATAAGTTAAAGATAACAAATGGTTAAAGGGATCTCTAAAGAACAAGTTTGCTCGTAGGACTATATCGAGCAAAGTCTGATATGGTCAAGAGGATTGAAGTCTGCTAGATGGATATTTTCTAAGGAAAATATCCTAAATAAAGTTTGCCTGGAGAACTGTTTACCAGCATACTTTATGGTTACTAGGTCTGCTCAAAGAAGACAAAAGCTGCAAAGCGTGCGCGAAGAACTGTTTACACTTAGAATATTTTGTATTTTGTTTGAATATGTAATGTCACTATCTTTAGGGTTTCTAGAATGAATGTCAGGTGTCAAGGTAGGCCTATAAAAGAAATATTTTAGGGAACGCCTATGACACACCTATACCTTACACCTGGTTATGATTTTGACGGCAGACTTATTCCTGCACGGAAATCTGCCATAAAATCCAAACATTCCATTTTGAAACCCTAATTGATTTTCATTGTATATGACATAATACTAATGGAAGTCTTTGAGGTTACAGTGTGTGTTTGTTACTTTTGTGTCTATTAAGCAACATTTAGTGTGTTAGTGTGTCTGCCATTAATACTCTATTGTTCTTACTATAAATAGTAAGTCATTAACCTTCTTGTCGACACTAACGTGTGGGTTACGATAGTTAGTAAAAGATCTATCTATAGGGAGATACGCGACCGACAGTCTTTATCAGAGTTACTAGTCTCGATCTCTTGAATCCGTACATCCTTCACCACCGAGTCTTGTTCGAGTTAAAAAACTCGGCGTTGTAAGGATTTTACATCAACTAGTTAGGCTTCTAGAGCAATGACATTGCCTTTATCTTGTAGGAATCTATCTTGCATAGCCAGGATCTGGGCAATCTTGTCAGTGGCACTTGAACATTTTTGACCAATTGGGTCAGACGATCCTGATGGTTCATTGATTGAATGCGCGCTTCACACTCAAACTCTTGTGTGATGTCAGTAAAGATTTGTTCTTGAGTTTGTTGATCAG
Organism: Bidens hawaiensis; assembly: GCF_021521415.1. Classification (NCBI taxonomy): domain Eukaryota; kingdom Viridiplantae; phylum Streptophyta; class Magnoliopsida; order Asterales; family Asteraceae; genus Bidens; species Bidens hawaiensis. The sequence goes on along the minus strand of NW_027506412.1, from coordinate 63,470 downwards.
CGGTAGACGGACCTTGATCAACTTGAGCTTCAATTGTAATTGGCTCAAAAACTGTAGCTTGGTTGGCTGGTGCAACATCAGTAGCCAGCACACCCGGTTTTGGATCTTTCTTTCATCGTTTGTGGATGGCTCTTATTCAACTTCATCTTCAACACGTGTCACCGTGACTGATTGAGGACGCTTCAATGCAGTCGGCTGGAGATTTTCTTTAAACGCTTCAAACTCTTTCACTTGATCAGCATTAGGTACTGACTGTTGTATTTGGTGTTTAGTCTCCATGTGTTATGGTGGAGAACTTTCAGGCTCATCATCATCAAAATTTGTCTCATATGCAGTTGTGAACCTTTGAGCAGTTTTTACACGTTCATCAGCAACAAAGGCACTAGTAGTAGTAGTAACAACCTCGGTCTCAGCAAATCTACCAAACTTAACCAACTGATGTAATCCCTAATAGACCTTTAACCCCTTTGCTTGATTGCTTCATCAACCCAAATGTATTGGGACCCATGGCCTTCAGATCGAGCATCTCTACAGATTTGATCGGGTCAAGATAATGAGAGTCAAAGATCATCTGTAGAAAACTCGGATACATTAAAACAACCTCCTTCTTTTTACCCTTGATGTTGCTTTTCATTTTATCAAACACTAACTTGGAATAATTGTAGTTCCAATCCATGATTAAAGCAACCACAACTGACATCTGAGTGTGGCTTATCTCATCGGAACCCCCTTTACGTCCTGAGACACACGTGAGAATGATTGAATCAAGAACCTCAGTATGGATGGAACAACTTCTTGATACTGTTTGTTGTTTCTTGCATTGCCACAAAATGAGTCGATCACCAAAGAATTGACATCCAGCACGCGTAGATTTCATGTCAATATCATCACCTCCATAACTACTATCAGCAAAAGCATATAAATCAAATTATGAGTTTTTGGGATACCAAAGACCTAGCTTCAGTTTCCCTTTAAGATATTTTTAAAAATACGTTTAACAGCAATTAAATGAAAAAGTTTAGGATTAGCCTGGAAGTGCATGCTTTGTCAGACAGCAAACATGATGTCAGGGAGCGACTGGCGGTGAGATACATCAAGGAACTGATCATTGATCGATAGTATGTTTAATCTATAGAGTTCCCTTCAGGATCAGATGAAAGAAGAGGTCTTTCTGCCATAGGAGTTGTCACACTTTTAGAATTTTTGGACTCGAACTTTGCCAACATGTCTTCGACATATTTTCCTTGATGTAACAAAATTCATGTCGAACTCTGACGAACCTGTAATCCCATAAATGTCATCATCTCCCCCAACGAACTCATCTAAATTCAGAACATAGAGTAATGCTGGTGGAGCCGAAAATGATATCGTCCATATAAATCTGAACCAAGATCATATCCTTCCCAATATTTTAACGGAATAAAGTCTAATCGATGGTTCCTTGCTTGTAACCATGCCCCAGTAGATAAGCCGTCAAAGTTGCATACTATGCCCGAGGTGTTTGATGAAGACCATAGAGAGCTTTGTCTAACTTGTAGACGTAAGTAGGATGCTTTGAGTCAACAAAACCCGATGGATGGTCCACATAAATTTCCTCATTCACTTCTCCATACAGAAACGTTGTCTTGACATCCATTTGGTAAACTGTAAACCACATATAGAAAGTATGTGCCAAGAAACTCCGAATGGCCTCAAGACGAGCCACTGGAGCATACACTTCAGTGTACTCTAAACCTTCAGCCTGACGAAAACCACGAACCACAAGCCATGCTTTGTTTCGAACAATATCCCCAGTATCATCTTGCTTGCTACGAAAAACCCATCTTGTGTCTAAGGCCTTCTTCTCGACTGGCAACTCTACCAATCTCCAAACCTTGAGTTTCTCAAAATCATTCAATTCTTCATGCATAGGGTCCACCCAGCTTGGTTCTTGTAAGGCCATTTCAAAGGACTTAGGTTCGATTTGAGAGATGAAACAAGAAAACAAGCAACTGTTGATGTGTCTTGTCTGACTTCTAGTTGAGACGCCTATTTCAAGGGGACCTATTACATTTTTGATTGGATGATCCCATTGAATTCTTGTTGGAATAGAATGATCGAAAACGGGATACGTATAAGGTAAATTTGTTGGATCTTCAAGGATTTCAGAGAGAGGATTCTTCCACCCAGATGTTGCAGCATTGTGCGAGTACGAGGTAATGGCAATGTACTCATTTTGTTTGACATCTGGGAATAGAGTGCTACCAAATATTTGACAAATGGCATTCTTCCCCTCAACTGATGAAGCATCGGTCGCAGAAGTCTCAGCGATGTTTAGTTCACGCACTTTAGGAGACTCTTGTGAAGACACAGTCTTAGTAATACTTTCCTTTTGATTTGCGGACAACTGCTGAGCAGTATCCAATGATTCCGACGGGTCTATACTCATCACTGGAGACAAATTAGAATCAGTAGGGATGTCGCCTTCTTCATGAACAGCATTTGAAGCACCAGCACCTGAGTTTTCTGTATCAACAACTAGAAACACATTAAATGTCTTAAACAGTTCATTACAATCGAATAACCAGTCAAGCCTGACACGAGCATCAGTCTCATTCACTTCTAGCCAGCGCAGATCATAAGATTCCACTATCTGCTTCGTTGTCTTGTTGTAAACTCTATAGGCTGTGCGACCGGCATATCCATTAAAATAGCAATCATCAGCTTTAGCTCCAAACTTTGGAGTCATTTCGAGATTTAATAGAGTACACGGACATCCAAAAGCTCGAAAGTGTGCAACAGTAGGGTTGTGACCATAAATAGTTTCATATGGATTCTTCATCTGTGATTTGTTGATTAACACCCGATTTCGAACATAACAGACTGTGTTGACCGGTTCATCCCAGAAGAACAGAGGTAGCTTTGAATCACACAGCATAGTCCTTGCAGCCTCAATAAGAGGTATGTTCCTTCTCTCAGCAACTCCATTTTGTTGTGAGCTGAGCTATACTGTCTAAGTACTCCTTTTTCGGAGAAAAAATAATTCAACGTTGAGTTCTTGAATTCATGGTCGTTTCACGGCGAATTACCTTTAACGTTAGATTGAGTTGGTTCTCAATGAGCACCACAAAGCGTTTTATCAATTCTGCAGTTTCACTCTTATTTGACAAGAAAAACACCGAAGTAAAATGTGAGTAGTCATCAGTAATAACCAGACAATAAGAGCTGCGAGAAAGATTGAATACATGAACCGGACCAAAGAAATCCATGTTTAGCAATTGAAAAACTGAGGAAATGGTATTAACCAGTTTTGGCTTGTGAGACATATGATGATATTTTCCCAATGAACAAGCTACACATTTCTCAATTGTTACAAAATCCTTGACAGGCAAACCACGCAGCAAGTCGTTTTTAGCATGATGGTTTAAGTTTCTAATGTTTGCATGACCAAGACGACGATACCAAAGCATGGCATTATGTTCTGACACTTTTGAAAATAGACAAGTGATTTCATCAGGAACATTTCTATTCATGTTGATCACGTAAGCATTATCTTTTCTTTGTGATCTAACAAGAACCCAATCTTCTGTTATAATGATACCGGGTTTTAAAACTAAACACTATTTGTTAGTGAAATGTGTTGAAAAGCCTTTATCACAAATCTGCAAGTAACTGAGCAGACTATGTTTCAATTGTGGAACAAAGTTAACATTCTCAATTTTAAGAACACCATTACTTACAGTACCCTTATGTGTAATCTTCCCCTTTTCTCCTCCCGCAAAGGACACATACCCACCATTAAAAAATTGAATGATGAGCAGTTAGGAGATGTCTCCTGACATGTGCCTGGAACAACCACTATCAACATACCAAGGTCTTATGATATTCCTCCATAGCTATTCTTGCACGATGTGCGAGATTAATTAATTTTTGGTACCCAGTCCATAGTAGTGTTGGGTAGGCCTGATTTATCTAGGCGTGTCACAGGTTGCCATGACATGTCTTCCTGATTATTTAAGATTGAGCAAGGAGTTTTTGATGGCTTGGTCACCGAAGATTTAGGTAACCATTCATATCTGGATTTTAAAAGTTTGTTATTGATATAAACGATTGACTTTGTCTCCAGTTTGGGAGCGGAAAACATATTTGACTTTCACTTCCAAATTGGGTTCGGTCCAGAGGCCGACTTGGTTCTCGATACCGAAATCAATTTTTCATCATGCTTCTGAAACATATTAGGCTTGGTCTGATGAGAGCTTAACCTATCAGCCTTGTTTCTTTTCCAGTCACAGTCAGAGGGATTTGCTTCATAATACCTTGATTTGTTAGAAGTATACTTGTAGAAGGTATTTCGAGGTATATTCCTTTGATGATATCCATAGTACGGGACATAAGGACAGTGTGGACAATTTCTACCAATATGACCAGGAATGCCACAGTTAAAACATGTTTGACGTTTAACATAAAATTCATTGTGGTCTAATCCTGGTCTTGATCTGTTGTGTGAGCTAGTTTATCTCGCTTTGTACCTGACACTTGATTTGTCACAATTGTGAACACATGAGCTTCCTTCTTTAACAAACTTAAGTGATAATTTTTTACGAGAACTTTTATTTTTATCAAATTTATTTGAAAACACACCACCAGATTAAAAATTTTAGAAGAAGCAACCACACAATTGTCTTTACTCTTTAAAACAGAGCCCACACAAATATTTGAAGCAATAGAATTCAAAATAGGCAAATTTAAATGAACATTGGAACTAACGTCTTTATTGTTCAAAACAGGTAAATCATCATCCTCATCAGTCCAATCCTCAACAATTACTTCATCTGCACTTGAAGCAAACACATTAGTATCATTCACCCTTGAGGTTGATTCAATAGCTTTTTCTGAACCAAGAGCACTTTTGCCATTTTCAGTTGGTTTGACATACTGCATAAACTTTTCCTTTTCTTCCTCTAACTTTGGTAAGAGGAAGTCTAGTGTAGTTGTCATTATATGGAGGGGGAACCACACTGTACCCAATACCCTCACCTTCGTTTACTTTCCATTTTAATTGTTTTTCAATCATGGACTCAACTACAGCACTAGAGACATCGAATTTCTTAAAACTGAATTCAGCATTTAAAAATTTATTAGTTATTTCAGCAAAATTCAAATTAGAGGCTTCTAATTCAGCGTTTAAATCAGAAATTTTATGTTTGGCATCTAAGTGGTGACAACATTTTATGCTAAAGTCGGATTGAAGTTTAGAGAAATCCTTTTGTTGTGCCTCTAGATTTTCTTTTAAAGCCATTTCGAATTTCTTAAGAGTGAAATTTTCATGTTTTATTTCCTCCATTTGTCTAATCAGATTACTATTATGAGATTTATATAAATCTACCTTATTAACACAAGATTGAGAACATAATTCAGAACTTACCTCGGATGAGCTCGAAGAAGTAAAAGCCATGAAGGGAAATTGAAGATCCTTAGCATGTTCCTCAGCATCGTTTTCTTCTTCAGCAACATCAATCCGGGCAAAGTTGGCAGTCTGATTGCTGATGTTGGGAGCTGCCATCTGGTCATTCAATGAAAACTGTTGAGCTACTAATTCCCTCTCACTCTCATTTGAACCAGCTATATTCTCTCCTCTTGTATTGCTTACCGGAACTAGTGCCATTTCTCTGTTTCCCTCCTTAGTTGGGTTCGTGCATTCATGAGCTAAGTGACCCGGCTCATGACAATTGTAGCACCTCAGAGTATCCTTGTTAAATCCCACCTTTTGATTAGTTGGAACATTCTAGTTATTTCTACCTGTTCTTTTGGTAAACTTTTTAGCTCTAAACACCGCCATGGCTATTTTCCAGGAGATATCCATTTCCTCAACATCATCAGGATATATTTGATCTAGCTCAGCCACGACAACTGGTTGAAACAGATCTCCAACAAGAAAAGCATTATAGCTATTCATGAAACCTGCCATCAAGACAATGTTTTCTTGAGTCTCCTTCGAAATAATAGGAACCTAAGTAGGATATTGACTTGAAGATGCAGTAGTTGACTGAGGTTTAGTAGCACGAGCGGGTTGTTGAAAGAATACGGGAATGGGCTGTGGTGAAGGCTTAGTGAATTGACCTTGAGCAGACTTGAAAATTGAAAATTTGTTTTGAGACTGTTGTTGCTGAGCATACTGACCCTGATAGGATTTGAACATAGAGAAGTTTTCTTGTGAGATGAGAGCATTGTTAGAAGCAACAATGTAGTCGGCCGCATTGTAAGAATTGGCATGATTTATGACACGCTGCTTATCATGCATGTCACATGATTTAATGAATGCCATTACTTCTGACAAAGTTAGCCTGGCTAGATCCTTTGTCTTCTTAATCACTGCAACATTTATGTCCCAGCTTTGTGGCAAGGGGTTGACCAGCTTATTATTTGTCTCAACTGAGGTCAGGTTTATGTTTCCGGATTGCATTTCAGTGGCTAGTGATATAAATATCTGCAGCTGTGTTTACAAAGACTCTCCCAGAATATGACTAAACATGTTAAACTTTTGTCATAATAGATCTTGTCGGCTTCTTCTCATATCCTCATTTTCCTCATACACTTCAATTAGGGCTTCCCATAATGCCTTAGCAGACTATAACTTTCTAAATCCGAAGGAAATTTCAGGTGAAAGTGCCATTGTTAAGGTAGCAGGAGCCTTTTCATCCTCTTCAATCTTCCTATAGTCTGCGTCGACATATAATTAGACAGGCTTCGCAACCACCTCATCAGAATTTTCTTGTTGATATGTAATAACTTGAGGACCCCCGTACGATACTCAACCAAATCTTCGCATATTTCGTTTTCACATATTTCTCAAATCTAAACTTCAATTCAGCAAATCCCTCATGAGACAATAAACGGGACACACAGGCGGCAATACCCATAATGGAGTCCAACTCCTGGTGTAGTGCACCATTAGTGGATGTACTAGTTAATTGATCCATAAAGCAGAAGCCCAGATTACTTAGGCCCAAAACAATTTACTGTGTGATCCCAAGTCCCTAAGGCCCAAAACACTAGGCCCAAATCCACACAGTCAACCAAAGAACCTTGTTACGAGAAACTCCTGTCAGAGAACAATAACTGAGAACTCAACTGAGAACCCTTGATTGAGAACAATTGATCTTAGCCGAGAACACTACTGTTGTCCAGAGTACACAAGTAACAAAGAACCAAAACCGAGAACCCAAGAGATTGACCGAGAACCCGAAAACTTGACCGAGAACCAGTGAAATCCATCGAGAACTCAGAATGTCGGCCGAAAACCCTTAAATATGCCTGAGAACGACCAAACAAGGCAGAGGACTACCAAAACTACTTTGACCAAGTAAATTTGGCGTCAAACTAAATCCCAAAATTGATGGGATTTGAATTTTAACCAAAATTGACTCAATCTCTATACCAAGATATCTCCTCCCACCTCCGATGAATATATCACCGGAAAACCAAACACCACGGCCACACTTAAGAACAAATCTTGAATCCTTGATATCACAACCGAGCCTGAAATAGGTCAATAGGCTCTGATACCAATTGTAAGTCCCTAGACGGATCTTTCAATATGATATAAACCGAATCCCGTTGTTAGGCGGAATCTAACAATAGGAATAACAAAGAACACAATAAGAATGCTTCAAAACACACGTTTATTCAACATCGGGTGCTTAAGCACTATTATTACAATAAGATTACACTTCTCTCTTTCTCTCTTTCTCTCGTTCATGTCCAACCCCAAAACAATTAACACTACATCATATTTATACACATACTAACCCTAAGCCCAAACATATTAAGCACACCGAAAACATGATTTCGGTTTACATATGGAATCCCAAAACTAATCCCAACAATTAAGCGTAAAGTATTAAGTGTGACCCAACAAACTAGAACTCACTCAGCGTAGCTCACTTTTAGTATGCACGCAGGTGAATTGGCTAAGGCAGCTCGCTTGAATGAATACACATGGCATTGGGTTGGAGAGGCTGTCATCTTTGAAGAATGATGTGATGTTTTTAATATGACTTATTTTATATTATGTTTAAAGATAAAAATTTGTTTATTATGGAACGATTTGAATGATATGTAATATATGGTTGAATTTTTATATTCCGCGAAAAGTTTTAATTAACTCTGATATTTAGAACTTTATTTATGAGTAAATCAAACGCCAAAGTAGGGCACCAGGACCGAGGCCTTACATTTTTATTCTTGTTCATCTTATTCATTTACATGGTTGCAAATCCATCATATATTCATGTCAACGATCCCACATAATCTATACACCATGGTGTGTGTTATGGAGGAGAGAGAACTAAAGGTTGGTAGATGATCTTTAACAGTCATGCCATAACAAAGTTCTTACATTCCTTGTAACTTTATGTAACAATTTGATATTCTTTTATAACATAACCATAAGGGTTTGATGATACATATTACTTATACGATTTATTCATCACCCCACAAATGACTTATAATTTATTTCAATCAAAAACAATTTCAAAATGTAAAGGACATTACTAATTGTAATGATTCAGAATTGACGGAATTATTGGACAACAAAGGTTGAGCCAGAACTTTGTCATAACAAATTGAAATGGTGCAAAACAAAGCCTATGAATAAAGTCATTGCGGTGTGGTTCGAATGACGTTTTATTTGCGTTTTAATTCATTTATGACTCCACGTGGTAAAACTAAAATTAGTGTGCATATATGTACCCTTTTAGAAGAATGGTTGTTTTAACCAATCTCGGGTCTGAATACGATCAAACTTTCTAAATGAAAGTTGTTCCTAACGCATTGATTTAGTTTACAGGATTTAGTTTATAATTTTAGGAATTTGTTTTCGTCTTTCTTTTATGTTTTCTGTTTTCATCCTTCTTTTCCTTTTTCAATTACAAATTATCATATCATCTTACCTTTATAATCCTTAGTTAATTATTCATCAAACACAAACTAAAACTATCCTTATTACTTTTATTTAAGGCATACACGTTAAGACATTCACACACTTAACCGAGATCTTAATCTTTCAACACACCAAATTCAATGTGAGTTTACATACCTCTGTTTCCATCTTATATATATTGGGGTAGCATGTATACCTTATTCACTTTTACTCATATTTTATTACCACGTCTATTCAAACGCAATTCAATATATGTGTATGTGTGATTATTACGTGCTCTATGATTATGCTTTATGTGCTTAAATGTTCATTTTATGTCTGGTGGTTGGTATATCATCCTCATCTATTCTTATCTAGTATGATCATCCATTTTCCCAAGTATGTTGATTTTGTATCAGTAGGAACAGGTCCACATCTATTTAATTGTTTACATTTTCATAAGATTTGAATGCTCACCATTAACATATGAATTGTGATTTACCTATATATATATAGGGTGGGGTTATAATAACAAGTGGAGTGTATTAAAGAAGTGTAAGAAGTAATCTGGTGCGTTAGATATGTTGATCCGACGGTGGATATGGAAAGTGTGTTTATTGTACGGTGTGTTGTTGTTGTGTGTTTATTGTGTGATGTGTTTTATTAGATCTAATTGTGAAAACACACTTCCTACACTTTTTAGGAAAAATTACTTCTTCTTATAACCTTGCTCTGTGTGTATGTGTGTGTGTGTGTGTGTGTAACATCCAGAAATTCTAATAAATAATAATAATATAATATTATTTGATGTGGGGGAAAGTTATTATTTTGAATAAATATTTAATAGTTCAGATAGTGGACTTAGGAATAAACATGGACTTAGGGTAGTTATATAGGCCTAAGTTTCATGGGCTTGAGGTATAAATACCTCTTAAGCCCTTCTATAAACCCTAGATGCTCATTTTCCTCCATATCATTTACACCTTAGAAAACACACACTTAAGAACACACCCACCTCTTCATATTCAAGATCAAGCATACAAGAGAAATGACGGTGTCAAGGAGTCAAGTAAGTTGGAACATTCGAGATCTAGTTCAGTTCAAGGCTCGGAAGTTTGAGGTATGTTTTATAGCAAAGTTAGTTCGTTTGGGCTCGTTTCGTTAATAAATCTTATATCCTAAACCGGGTCTTAGGGATCGATGATAATAATAATAATAATAATAATAATAATAATGGGGATAAGAATAATAATAATAATAATAATATTAATAACGATAATAATAGTAATTAAGGGTGGGTGGTGGAAGGAACAAGGAGCTGGTAATTACATTATATGAGGGAATGGGTTGGAATTTATAACATCCAACTCTATTAGCATGGTGGTTAGTTCAAACCCTTGCAATCCAGATGTCCCGAGATCGAATCCCACTTGAAGAGAACAACAAACATGTTCTTAAATAAGAGAATAGCAGCAGTTGGGCCTAAGCCAGTGAGCCCAATCCCTCTAATCCAGAAATATGAACTGTTCGGCCTTCCTAAGCCCGATCCAAGACTTTTAACAAACAAACTAACTCTGTTAGCATCGTAAACCATCTCCGTTAAGTTTTGTAACTAAACCGGTTATAGTGTTGTAAATTAAAAAGGCATAGTTAACCCCGTTAAAGTTTATAAAACAAAATATAAATAATAAATAATAAGGGTTTAATAATCATCTTGTTAAATCTAGTTAACTATGGTTAACTTGGATAGAAATTTTGATGAATCTAATTAACATGGTTCGTTATCTACTTAACTTAGCTAACCCCGTTAGCTCGGTTAAGTTAATTTAACAATCTTCATTAAATAAAGAGACCACACTTGATCAATGAGACTTAAGTAACGAGCTAGTTTATCAAGTAAGCTTAGTTAACCTCATTAACTTAATTTACCAACTTTGTTAGTATTGTTAGTCATTATTACGGATAATTAACGCATACATATGTTAAATAGTTATCTGTGCTCAGTTAAGAAAAAGGATTACAGTTAACTCTGAACGCTTAAGGATCCATGTGAGTTCTAGCCCCTTTTTACCTTTAAACGTTTTTGGGGTTGTACGCATACTCAAGAAAGAAGATAAAAGATGAAAGTGGCACGTTTTATATGAGATAGTAAATGTGTAAACTAATAATAAACGTAATTAACTCTTTTATGTTAAATATGTATAAAGAAACTGAGTAAGTTATGACGTGGACATCAGGGGGTCGTAGTACCTTATACCTGTCAACATCATCAATGCTCTTGGGTTGTACGCAAGTGCATATATGATTGACATATGTTCCATTACGGACATGATAGCATGTCAAGGAAAGGAAAGCACGTGAATGAACGCAATAAAGGACGAAAAGCCTAACTGTGTACAACGCATGTGTTCTTATCGTGGAGTGGTCTAATTATAGATACAATGTATTAACTGATAGAATACTATACGTGTAAGATGGTCCAGTTATGGATAGAAAGGATAATGTGGTCCAGTTATGGATATAAAGGATAATGTGGTCCAGTTATGGATACGATGAATAGATGGTCCTGTTATGGATACAATTGTTGGTGCATGATGTCAGTAGTTCAGTATATAGTGTCTGTAATCGAGTTAGTTGGATTTGTGTTTTGTATGTAAGCGAAGTTCTCACAAGTTCGCTTGTATAGGCGAACTTGTAGAACAAGCGAAGTTAGGGACAACTTCGCCTAAACATGCTAGGCGAAGTTGTCGTCTTATATAAGCAACTAGGTTACGGCTTGTTTAGTGTTGATAGAATCAGTATTGTACGAGTTTGAGTTTACGAGTTGTGTAATCGGTGATTGATATCACGTGTTTCCAGTTGCAATACAACGTGTCTTTGTTTATTGTAACGTGTGTTTGTTCGTGTTAGCTCGTATCGTCTTCTACGCTCGTAACGTCTTATGTAGGGATTCCGCACCTACGTAGAACGAGATATTCCGTGTAGATACGACTGGGAACCTACAGTTGGTATCAGAGCTTTTGCTCGTGATTGTGTGGTTCGGGATTATCACGCGGGTGTAGAAATCGTTCCGTTCGACTATTCGCGGGACGAGTTTACCGAGTTTTTGTGTCCTACTCACCTCCCACCATCAAAAACAACCCATAACACCTTCGTATACCTCGTAAAATCCAGAAATCAAACCTGCAAAATCATCGTGTTCATCAGGCGAAGTTGCCGCTACTGTTTGTAGGGTTTAGGCGAAGATATAAGATTAAGCGAAGTTATCCACAACTTCGCCTACCTCACAAGTTCGCTAATCTCAAGCGAAGTTACCCACAACTTCGCCTACCTCTCAAGTTCGCTTAACTTAAGCGAAGTTATTCTCAACTTCGCCAAATCAGGCGAATTTAAAAAGGAGAGCGAAGTTACGAATTCAAGCGAAGATAAGACTTAAGCGAAGTTATCTTTAACTTCGCCTACAGTACTGTTAAGAATAAAATTTTTATTTTTCGGGTTTCTTTGTGTTTCATGAAAGATGTCTTCAATAAATATTACGGAACTGGTGAAGATGGAAGTGGAAGCGGGTTCAGCTACTAAGGCACCGAAGATGCTTAAGGGAACCGATTTTTTGGCGTGGAAGGATCGGTTTGAACAGTATGTTAAGTAACAAGATGCTAAGACGTGGGTGTGCATACAAGATTGATACATTCCCCCAACTGCTTTGTATGAGGGTCGTGAACAGATAAAGAAATACAATAAGATGGAAGAAGAAGAAAAGAAAATGTATGAGGCTGAAAGCAAAGCTCATGCTGCGATAACTATGGCTCTTCCACAAGAAATTCTTCACACCTTCAGGAAGTATAAAACTGCTAGAGAGCTATGGGAAGTACTTGAAAACCGTTTTATGGGTAATGTGGGGATACGTGTATCCAAGATTAAACTACTTAAAACCCAATTCTCGGTGTTCAAGTATCTGAAGAATGAATCACTTGATGATATCATCACGAGATATTATCACCTGATGACTGAACTCAACAATTATTCCATTGCTTACAAAGAAGATGAAATCGTTGAAAAGCTTCTTGATGCTCTCCCACCGAAATGGGAGATGTACACTGTGTTGATGAGAGAAGACAAAGAGTTTGCCGACTATGACTTGGAAACAGCAGTCAACAAACTACGAACTTTTGAACTTAACATGGTTCGAAAAGAGACACCAACTGATCAGGTTCAGGATCCAGGAATGTATGGTGCAAAAGTTAACTCAAGTTCAAATTCGAAGTCTGAATCATCTGCTTACTACTCTAAGGGAGACTCGGGCGCTAACTCAACACATGAAGGTCATGTATCTCTCAACACGAATGGTGATGTGTGTTTTGTAGCTGGTGGATCAAATACTTCTATACCTCAAGAACCAAAGAGTAGTTTTTCCTCAAGTGTTCCTAACAACAACTACTCTAAGATGCCCATGAGTGTTAAATCTGCTGAACAGCAGTTTGCTCTCTATGCATCTTTCATTGCTTCGTATGAAAATTACATTAAAGGTAAGATTGTTGATCCTGCAACTTTGGACGAAGACTATGATCACATCGATGCTGATGATCTGGAAGAGATGGATCTGCAGTGGCAGATGGCGATGATTGTGAGAAGAGTTAAGAGGTTTATGAAGAAGACAGGTAGAAAGTTTTTTGGTGAAAGACCAGGTTTTGACAAGTCAAAGGTGCGATGTTATAAATGTCAACAAAATCGACACTTTGCGATAGAGTGCACAAATGAACGTGTAGAACGCAGTCAAAACAGGTCTACACAATAGAGTGGGGGTGGTAATGAGAATAGAGCCATGATATCCAGACAGAATGGGGAATACAACTGGAATCTGCATGTTGATGAAGTGTTCGAACAGGCCAATTTAGCGAACATCGAAACTGCAGGAAGTGAGAAAGTAACTGGAGAAAATGAAGCTTACATGGCAGAAGTGACAGACCAGCTCACCGAGGTAAGTACTAAATTTCCTTGTACGAAATGTGAAAATCTGTCTGAACAATTGACAACTATAACTGATCAGTTTGTTAGTTTGGATGCTCAATTTAAAACATTAAAAGAAGATCATCATTTCACTAAAGCTAGAGAAAACAGTTATAAGGTAAAAATAAAAGCTAGTGAGAAAGATATTAGAAGTCTTAAAGCAAATCTAGCTGAAAAAATTCAAGTAATTGATCTTAGCTATGAAGTGTTAGAAGAGAAAACCAAACTAATAGCTGAAAGGGATAAACAGATAGCTGATCACCAGGTGAAAGTGGTGGAACTAAACAGAAAACTCGAGCAATTTAGAAATTCCTCCGCTATACTTGATCACCTCGTTAGTGATCAATGTTCCCCAGTTAAAAGGGGAGGAATTGGATATCATGAAGTTCCACCACCTTACAATCATAACTATACTTATGATCCTAGTAATCAGAAATCTGTTGATGTTGATTTTGGTCAGACAGTTCCGGTTAAGGTTACGATTAAAGATCCAGAAGTTAGTAAAGGCGAAACCAGTAAGCCTGTTTCTAATGTTAAGATTTCTGTTCCTAGTCCTGTCTCATCAAATTCGGACAAGACATCCGAGTCGAGTGAGACAAAAGAAGAGGCAGTGTTACCAAAAAGTGGAGAGAAACATAAATCATATGAAAAGAATTCTCCACTAAACCTGTATGTCCCACCATATGTGAGACAAACGGGCAGTAATGCAGCCTCAACATCTAAAACAATTATTAAAAAGAAAGTTGAACACAGGAGTTGTTTCAGATGTAATCAATTAGGACACCTAATTGCTGATTGCCCTCTGAAGCAGAGATTCAGAGGTATGAGGTCTTCAAAAACTGAGAATAGAACTAACGGTAATCACTATAATGGTAAAAATGAAAACTCATCAAAGTTCAGACATTGGACTAATCCAGGTTTTCAAAGAAATCGATCTCAGTTTTTCACTGCTAACAACCAAACCATAAGTAATAATTCATTTAATTCACGAAGGTTTGGATGGCCTCATAGTCAATCTACAAGAAGGTATCCTTTTAGGACTTACAGAAATTATACTAATACTAACTTTGGACAGCCAAAGTACGGGATGTTTCGACCAAGACCAATAGGTCTTGGGTCCCCAGATTTTAATCCTCTGCTTTAATCGTGCAGGAACAGTTGAACAGGGCTGCAAACAATCTATGGGTTGTGGATAGCGGCTGTTCCCGGCACATGACGGGTAACAAGAATTTGTTACACGAATGGAAACCTGTTCAGGAAGGAAGAGTGAGTTTTGTTGGAGAGAGTGGTGGAAGGATTACTGGAATTGGGACGGTGACTAATGGAAAAATGACTTTAGAGAAAGTGAATTTCGTTGAAGAACTGAAGCATAATCTGCTGAGTGTATCGCAGATCTGTTACAAAGATTACACTGTGCACTTTACCAAGAATGAAGCGATCGTGCTATATCCTGGTTTCAAGATACCAGAGGATTGGATAGTAATGAAGGCTCCAAGAGAAAAGAATACGTAAGTTATGGACATGAGGTCGACTGAGATGGCAACAGAAGAATCGTGTCTTCTGTCAAAAGCAACTGAATCGGAGTCCGAGTTATGGCATCGAAGGATGGGGCATATTCATCTTCGAAAAATGAACTACATTGTCAAGAATGGGCTGGTGCTGGGTGTTCCCTTGAAAAATTTCAACTTTGAAGACCAATGCTTATCGTGCAAAAAAGGAAAGCAACACAAGAAATCCCATCACACCAAGAAGGTTAATTCAATAGTCAGTACCCTAGACCTAC
Source organism: Bidens hawaiensis (assembly GCF_021521415.1). Classification (NCBI taxonomy): domain Eukaryota; kingdom Viridiplantae; phylum Streptophyta; class Magnoliopsida; order Asterales; family Asteraceae; genus Bidens; species Bidens hawaiensis. Next base: position 47,781 of record NW_027506412.1, on the reverse strand, counting down.
TTCACATGGTTCTCTTCGGTCCCGTGAATGTAAAAAGCCTAGGAGGAACATCATACTGCTTGGTGATAACTGATGATTTCTCTCGATATTCTTGGGTATATTTCCTGATGTCAAAGGATGAAACGGTTCAGATGGTAATAAATTTGATTACCAAGGTTGAGAATATTATGGGGAAAAGAGTTAAATACATCAGGAGTGACAATGGGACTGAGTTCAAGAACTATCAGATGGAGATCTTCTGCTTACAGAAAGGGATAGAACACCAGTACAGCGCTCCGTATACTCTGCAACAAAATGGAGTGGCGGAGAGGAAGAACAGAACGTTAATTGAAGGAGCCAGAACCATGCTGGCTGATTCGAAACTTCCTGTGGTGTTCTGGGCTGAAGCTGTTGCAACAGCCTGTTATATCCTTAATAGAGTTTTAACTGTTAAAAGACTGAATAAAACATGTTATGAACGTATGCATGGGAGAATGCCCAACTTGAGTGGTCTCGAACCATTCGGGTCCCCGTGTTCGATATTAAAGAAAAATTCTAAATTTGGTGACGTAGCCGACGAAGGTATTTTAGTCGGATATGTTGTTGGGACTCCCAACAGACGAGTCTTTAATATATCGACCAGCAAGGTTGAGGTGGTGTGTAACACTGATATCACAAGTTACAAATCACCAATACCAAGCACGGGACCCCCTGGGGCTTTCGACTATGATAGACTTTCAAATCTTTTAACATGCCTTACTTGGATTGTGCAGAAGTTGATGAGAGAATTGCTTCGAATATGCTTTATGATGAGGAAGAAACTTTGGTGCAAAGACCGCTGTATGATGAATGTCAGCCTTCCTTGTCAAATGCTGTCGATACCCCTGCTGCCTCTACTGAAGAGGAATTCTTCAATCCGTTTCACTCTCAACAACAATCACCCATTGATGAGCTACCTTCGAACCTGGAAGATAATCTGCAAGTCAGTTCGGTTCCGACTACGAGAGTTCACAAAAATCACCCTTTGGAGAACGTGATAGGTGATCTGTCCGACGGTGTACAAACAAGACAAAGCTTGAATGAGCACACCTGTGTTTATACAAGCATTAAAGATACGGGCATAATCAACGAGTGCTTGTACACCTGCTTCATCAGCCAGATTGAACCAAAGAACTATCAAATGGCTCTCAAGGACAGCTCGTGGGTCGAAGCCATGCAAGAAGAGTTAGCCCAGTTCAAGAAGATGGAGGTATGGAACTTGGTTGCAAAACCGAAGAATGTGCATGCGATTGGCACCAAATGGGTTTTCAAATGCAAGAGAGATGAGAATGGGATAATTATCAGGAACAAGGCGAGGCTGGTTGTAAAAGGTTTTAATCAGCAAGAGGGGATCGATTACAATGAGGTGTTTGCTCCTGTGGCGAGATTGGAAGCCATCAGATTGTTTTTGGCATTTGCTGCACACAAGGAGATGAAGGTATTTCAGTTAGATGTGCAGAGTGCGTTTCTTAACGGTAAAGTCGATGAAGTTGTGTACGTTGAGCAACCTCCGGGTTTTCCTGACCCAGACTTTCCTGATCACGTATACAAGCTAAGTAAAGCACTGTATGGGCTACATCAGGCCCCTCGTGCCTGGTACTCAACACTATCCGATTACTTGCTTGAGAATGAATTTGAAATGGGAAAGATTGATAGCACACTGTTCTTTAAGAGAAAAGGAAGCGACTTTCTTCTGGTGCAAGTCTACGTGGACGACATCATCTTTGCTGCATCAAAAGTCGCCATGTGTCAGGAATTTGAGGCTGTCATGAAAAAGAGGTTTGAAATGAGTGCTATGGGTGAACTAACTTTCTTTTTAGGACTGCAGGTTGATCAGAAGAAAGATGGGATGTTCATTCATCAGACTAAATATGTCCATGATGTTCTCAAACGCTTCAAGATGGAGGACAACACTCCATTTGATACTCCAGTCTGCGTCAACCATAAATTGGGTGCTGATTCAGACAACGATGCAGACGTGGACCCAACCCAATATCGGGCAATAATAGGTTCTTTAATGTACTTAACTGCTTCTAGACCTGATATTATGTTTGCAGTTTGTCTTTGTGCACGCTTTCAGGCAAACCCAAAGGAATCTCACTTGAAGGGTGCGAAGAGTATATTGCGGTATCTCAAAGGCAAACCTAAGCTAGGGTTGTGGTACACGAAAGGAGGAGACTTGGAGTTGGTCGCCTACACAGATTCTGATTATGGAGGGTGCAATCAGAATCGGAAGTCAACAACAGGTGGATGTCAGTTTCTTGGAGGCAGATTAGTGTCAAGGCAATGCAAGAAGCAGACCTCAGTTGCCATTTCAACCTATGAAGCAGAATACATGGCAGCATCCAACTGCTGCTCCCAGGTTCTTTGGATACAACAGCAATTGCGCGATTATGGTCTGAATTTCACTCATACTCCTATTTGCATTGATAACACTGCTGCTATCTCAGTAACTAACAATCCCGTAAAGCATAGCAAAACTAAACACATTGACATCTGTCATCATTTTATACGGGATTGTGCTGAGAAGAAACTGATTGTGCTCGAAAAGGTTGATACGTTAGATAATTTCGCTGATTTATTCACTAAAGCGTTTGACAAAACCCGTTTTCAAAACCTTGTTGAGCTGAATGGGATGATCAATCCCGAGTAACCGTGTTTTTCATCTTTGTTTAAAAAAAAAAAAAAAAAAAAAAAAAAAAAAAAAAAAACGTCACTATCGCTTAGAATTATGTCGGTTGCCTCAGTTTGAATGACATATCTTCGGATATGTTTGGTCCTCATTTCTACTTGTAGAATATGAGGATAACCATTAACCAGATGACTGAAAGTGACCGGGGCGGTTTATGATGTGTTTTTAATTCTTTCGCTGAAAATTAGTCGTTCATACTTAGTTAGAAGGACACATACTCGTATGTGGTCGGTCCGGCTGATCCATTGGATCTTCAGGATAGCCGTTTACCTGAAAACTTCAATTTGATCGGGGCGATTGAAGTTAAAATTTTTTTTTGGGAGATGAAATTATTTTTCAAGTCTACTACTTCGTAAGAAGTTCCTTTACTATGTTTAAAAGAAAATTGGTCCAACCTTGGAAAGTGATAGATATACTGATTTTGTGTGCTTAACTAGTGAAGTTATTAGGCCTAAAAGACTTTAGAACAGTCATTGTATGTCATGGTAGCTTTTTATGGTGGGTAAAAGTAGAAGTGATACTAACTAAATCTACTCGATTTTACGTGGAAACTCCTTAAGAGTTGTGCATGTCTCCATATATATCTTTCCGAATGATAGGCAGAAAAGCGATTACCCAGTCATACACGAGCCCGTAAGTGTTCTGATTCCCGTGAAGATAGCGTGTCAAGAAACTGCAGTGATCCAGATTCGGGACGTGCAGTTGTTTACTACTCTGAAGCTGTGTAAATACTTAAAAAAAATGTGTGTGTTATTGAGACATTCTAGAGTTCATAATGTTAATACTTCTCAATCAAGATGTAAGAAAGAGAACGGGAAGAAGAGTCTGAAGATCGAAGAGTAATTACTATTTAATCAGACACTACGGGTCGAGGTCAACTCGGGGTGACTTGGGGAAAGCTAAATACGCTTTGAGAATAGATAGGAGGCATCACAATCTCTGAGTTGTTGCCCATTTATATTTTGAGCTTAATTGAACCTAACCCGTATCACAGAAGCGATGAAAACCATTCTAAGTTAATTACCTGCTTACAACCTGTTTCTTTATGTCATAATACAGCTAAACATGGATCTATGTGACAGTCACGTAATTAGTATGATTCATGTTCGGATCTTTTCTAAAACATGGTAGTCCCTGTCGAGACTGAAATTTGATCCCGTGTACTTTAATTTTAAAAGTTTTTCTACTTATGTAGTTGTATGATTTTATACCTGGTTACTTGGTCTTGATCGTATCATTTAACGCTTTAAAGGATGTTTTTAAGACTTAATTGCAAATTATTCAAATTATGGGGTTTGTTTTGTAAAATTTCATATCGGCGAAGTTATCCTTAACTTCGCCTGCAATAGGCGAAGTTATACATAACTTCGCCTGTATCACTTTGACCCTATAAAAAGGAAATTAAAGGTCAGACTTGTTATTATCCGGCGAACTTATCTTTCTTTAACCCCAAGCGAACTTATTCCCAGCAAACTTAAACCAGCGAACTTATTCTCGATCAATCTGTGTTTTCAATCTCAGTTTCTAATCCGACTTATAGGTGTGTAGTGTCGATATAATCTTATAATCGATGTCATTGTTGCTAATCAAAGGTCGTTTCGACCCGATTCGCGACCTCATTTATTCGAAACCTTAACACCCGATTTTCAAACGTGTTTTTACGTAGTCGTAAACATATTGATCGTCTAGAACTTCATAAAAACATGTTTTACGAGATCCTCAATCTCCAAATTCACCAACTACACGTCGATTCGAAAACCTAACTGTTGCCGATTCATATTCAGGCGAACTTACAGGTTAGGCGAAGTTATTCTTAACTTCGCCTGAGGTTTAACTTCGCCTGATAATTAATTATGTAACAGTATTTGAGGCGATGTTGTGGTTAGGCGAAGTTATCATTAACTTCGCCTGGCCCTTTTTACTTAAATGTTATCCGGCGAAGTTCAAGCTGAGGCGAAGTTGTTCCCAACTTCGCCCCACCTCTAACTTCGCCTATACAGAATAAATCATAACTTCGCTCATGGTAACAGGCGAACCTGTGATTTGCCTCGACGATTCTCTAACTTAGATTGTTTGTTGCAGAAATGGCGGCTGTAGCTGGAGCTGGCGGTGCTGGTGGTGATGATGGAGGTGATAACCAACGACAGTTTTTCCCGGGTCATAACATGTACACAACATTAGACCCGGATGCGAGCGGTGTTGATGATTTCCACGAGATCATCACGTTCTTACTCTGCTCGCGTATATTCCACGCGATTACCACAACACTGCCGATATCCTTGCCAAACATTGAGGATTTTAGGCAGACAGTGGAGTATGACTGTCGCGTCGAGCCCCCGGTCATGCGTGCAACGGTCAATAATCAGATAGTTCAGTTCTCATCTGAACAGATCCGGGTGGCTTTGCAGTTCGGAGATGAAACAAGAGACGATCCGACAGACTTTGTTGCTCCATTCCGAGATGGTGCGTTTCTGAGGATGGGATACTCTGGTCCCTTGGGGGATACTCAGAGACGCAAGGGGTTCTTGTTTGACCAGTGGCGCTTTCTCATGCATGTGATGATAGTGTGCATGTCAGGGAGAAAGGCTGGTACAGATGGCATGGGCGCGACCATGCAGTCGGCGATGACTGCACTGACTTACAATAAGCGTTACAGCTTTAGTCAGATGGTATTCTATGAGATTGATCTTCAAAGAAGAGCGATGGCGCGTGAGAGATTTCTCATGTATCCAAGATTCCTCCAAATGATCTTGAATCATGTTGCTCCCACGTTACCTCAGTGTCGCCCGATTCGATACGTGGAAAGTGTAAGTAAAAGGATCTTCGCTCAATGCAGATCATCCAGTGCGAGGAGCAAACCTGAGCTCCGTCCTCGACATACTCGATTATTCGGGTACTTGATCAACCCGGAGTATGTGCCAGCTCGTGGGGACGAGTTTCGGGATCCTCAACCACAACAGGCTGGAGTACCTCAAGCTATACCTGCTGCTCCTGTTGTGTCACAGGAGGACAATGTAGACCTTGATGCTGCGTTTGGCGGTCAAGGCTTCTTTGATATGGAGAGGGTGGATCCAGAGGAAACGTACAGGTCTCAGTTGAAAGGGTTTCGAGTGTGAATGTGACTAGGACAGCTACGACGGTGGCTGATTCTGATTCTGAAAATGATGTGGCTGAAGCGAGACGAATTTTGGTAACTCAAGAACGAATTCATGGGAAAAGAAAGAGAACCGATGATGACAGCGAGTCAGATTATGAGGAAGAAGTACATCAGTTGATTCGCAGATCAAGAAGGGAACGGACAGGTGCAGGTTCGGGAGCTGGTGAGAGCTCAAGGGTGGTACGTTTCACTCCACCCGCACTGTCCGGTATGACTATAGTTCCGTCATCATTACCTGTTACAAGGCCAAGCGCCACGGACGTTCCCGTGGTGGCTACCTCATCTTCATTTGGCCTCCCACCCACTACATTCCAGCTATCGACTCCGGAGATTGTATCCTTGCCACCTCCAACTCTTACTCCAACGGAGGTTGTGGCAAGATTTATTGAGTCGACGGTTGTAGCTACGGCAGGGTTATCAGTTACGTTGCCACCTGCGGTTACGTTTACGCCTACTTCTGAGGTCCCGGTTACATTGGAAATCCCTCCTCAGTACACTCAAGATATATCACATCTGAGGTTTGATTTCGATGCAACCTTATCCGACACTGAACGAATAGCAGCGCTTGAACGGGTCGTGGCAGAACAATCAAGGGTAAATCTTATCCAGACCCATGCTATTCAGCGCCTCGTTGCAGAGAATCAGATACAGTCGTCCCTGCTGATCGAACATGGCAAAATCATTGATGCTTTGAAGGAGTTCTTGGCATCTCAGGGGGAGACGAGCTGTAAGGGTGATGAGCTGAGGACTAAGAAGCGAAATTATCGAGACGATGATCCCAATGCATCGAAAGGTGCAGGTGGAGAGTTGCCAAGAACTGAACAAGCTCTTGGGACTTCCACGTCTCAGGGGGAGTCAACAAGTGCAGCTGGTGGTGATGATGTGGTGGTAGTGGATGCTGAGATAATGATGATGACATTGTAGGTGATGATGATGTATTACCGGTTGAAGAGATAGAGAAGATTGGTGCAGAGATAGTTATTGATAATGAGATTGAAGAGGGAGAGATTGTAGAAGAGAATGTTTTGCATGAGATTCCGGATGTTGATAAGGCAGATATGGGAAGTGATGAGACAGAATGGGAAGAGCAGCCAAGATGGAAAGAAGGCTATGCTCAGTGGTTCATAAAAATGAAGAAACCGGCGGTCCCTACTATGTTCAAGAAGAGTTACAACATTAGAGGCTATGCTGAATCGAGAAAGGGGATTATATGCTGGATATATGATGAGCAGTTGAGGCTCTTTGTGATTAAAAAGTATGATGGTGTTCAGTACTTCAAGAGGCTGTTGAGATCGTTGAATACATTGCCAGAATGTGAAGTGAAGGACTTAGCCAGATTGGGGTTGATAAACAGAAGTGATGATAACATGGCTAGGGTCATTGCGAAGATAGTATAGAAGGAAAGTATAAAGGAAAAGAAGTTCGAGCTGTTGAAACCACAGAAAGGAAAACTTATTGAAGACAAAGATAGAGGGATGAGAGCAGATGGCAAGCCTTGGATGATCATGAAGTATAAGCCGATCCGGTGTTTAAAAGAAGTGCCGATGAAACAAATGCCCAAGGATGTGCTCAAAGATCTGAAGTGGTGGTACGTTGATTGTGAAACATCTGAAGCGGTAATGGAGGATGAAGATGAACAAGAGCTGCTGAGAGTGTATGATCCTATGCATCTAGTGAACTTGTCTCAAGCTGATCTGCAGGTGCTGAATGAGAAGAAGATATTTTATATTCCTGCTTGGAAAGAAGAAGCGAGGAAATATCAAAGAGTTGTTTTGGTTTGTGTACGAGAAGGAGTGCATGCTTAAAGATGAAAATACAAGATTGTTGGAGATTACAAGACACGTGCAAGAACATAGAGATATGAAGCTACTGCCAAGGGGGAGTCTGTTGGTGCATGATGTCAGTAGTTCAGTATATAGTGTCTGTAATCGAGTTAGTTGGATTTGTGTTTTGTATGTAAGCGAAGTTCTCACAAGTTCGCTTGTATAGGCGAACTTGTAGAACAAGCGAAGTTAGGGACAACTTCGCCTAAACATGCTAGGCGAAGTTGTCGTCTTATATAAGCAACTAGGTTACGGCTTGTTTAGTGTTGATAGAATCAGTATTGTACGAGTTTGAGTTTACGAGTTGTGTAATCGGTGATTGATATCACTTGTTTCCAGTTGCAATACAACGTGTCTTTGTTTATTGTAACGTGTGTTTGTTCGTGTTAGCTCGTATCGTCTTCTACGCTCGTAACGTCTTACGTAGGGATTCCGCACCTACGTAGAACGAGATATTCCGTGTAGATCCGACTGGGAACCTACAACAATGAATAGATGGTTCAATCGGGGATACAAAGTACGGTAGTTAATAGTTAAGTATGCGTATGTGGTATGATTTTTTGGTATGGTAGTTAATGAATGTATATACATACGTCGTGTGATTGTTTGGTCCAGCTATGGATATTTGGAGAATAGATAGCATATAATGAACTGTGTACATGCTTCGATATGCATTGAAAAGATAAGTGGAAGAATGTAAACGAATGTGAACGAAAGAAAGGCTATGTAAATGTATCTTCGGATACGAAAGAGTCATGTGTCAATTGTTTTAAAGTGATCAACTTTGAAAAGAAAGAAATGTTAGAACTCACTCAGCGTGTAGCTGACTTTAGTATGCATGCAAGTATGGTTGAGACATGGCGAGCTTGAGGTGCGTACGAGGCTATCCATATTGAAGATTATTTAGTGAAAGAAGTTTATTATGTAAAAATTTTTAGTTCTAGCTGCAAGGAGTTTATGAGTAAATCCAACGTTATAGTAAGGTTACCGGGTCCGGGGCCTTACACTCTCTCTCTTGATATTGTTCAAGATCGAAGATATTAGTTTTACCTTAGGATATTTATTCAATGTACAAAATTATAATGTATTTATTTTGTTTGTTGAACTTGTGTACTTGTTAATGTCAATGAAATTAATAATTAGTGTCGCATTAATTAGTGTCTTTTGAGCTACTATCCAATCTATACGTTACGCTCCGGCTGTTCTGCTACCCTTGGTCGAGGTGTGACACATTGAACATCTTTATATCTATTACCCTAAAATAACGTTCATGGAAAATTTTAAAGCTTACACTTACAATATTTTGGATTCATGGGTGCATTTACGTATCTGTATTAGTTTTATCTCCATACATTGATATCATGTTATTCTTGATTCTTATGTTATCATCCTTTTGGTAACTTTTTGTGTGAATGTATCTGAAAATGGTTCATTTTTTTAATTCTTCTTCGTGGTATCTTTTCATAGTTCCAACGTTACATGTGGTATACTAATTTTCTTATAGTGTATTTTGACATTTAACACACTAGTATGCATCTTATAGTGTATTTTGACATTTAACACAATAGTATGCATCTCCAAATAGTAAATACAAAAAAAACAAAAAAAAAACAAAACATACATAAGCACGTAATATAATTATAACCCAAATTTAATGGTTCTACGTAATTAAAACCAGTCCTTGCGTTAGTAGATTTTGTGATATGATTTGGTTTGCAGCTTTAGATGGATGAAATCCGTCCCAAAATACATACCCGCTTGCATTTGAGCATGTACCAATGGACATTGCATTACAAAGCAAAGAAGTCTCAACTGTACCTGTTCCACAACAACCCCTCCTAGACTCAAGAAAACCTACACTTGAAAACTTTGTATTAATTAGCATATCGATGTAATGTCTCTCTATCGATTCAAGTTAACGTCATAAACAACTATATAATAATAATAATAATAATAACAATAACAATAACATGAATTATTTAGCTAAAATTGGTGGCCAAAACACTAAAACCTTACCGTGATCATTAGGGTTTTTGATCAAATCATGGAGAGGTTGGTAGGTGTCAAACACCACAAGTCTGATGTCCGGAAATCTTGTAATCAGTTTTTGAGACGTAGCGTTTAACTTATTGTTAAACGTCATGGCATCATGGTTCAGTCTCGAAATACAGTTATTACTTCCAAAACTAAATAATGTGATGGCTGCTGGCAAACATCCAATCGGTGGTAGTGTTGTTACTCCGATCCTTCTTACTCCTAAATTGTACAAATCCTGCACAATGAAATAAAATGTGTTCAATTAATCAACATGGTCAAGAACTTATGTACAACCTTCCAATGTGCTTTATAAAAAATTATTTTTTTCAGTAAAATATAGTCAAAATAATCAATTTAGTTAAAAATAAAAATCCGTACCTGAATGAAGATGGAGTATGATCTTAAAAGCATATCTGAAAACTGTGAAGGGGTGTATACTGCGTTCAACAAAGGGTTGATGTAGTAATTCTGCAGGAAATCACTGCTTCCTGCACTTAAAATATGAATTCCGCCGGAAAATATGGAGTTTGCTCTCTCATTTCCCACAATCCTTACCACTTGGTTTTGCCAGTCCCGGTAATATGAAACTTGACGTGATAGAGTAATTGCTTGCTACAAGATATCACTAACCAGTAGTCAATATGTGTTTAAACATTCCCCCTTGTAAATACGCCAATGAACTAATCATTAGTTTAGTTATTTGTACGCTTTTCATGATAAAAGTTTGTATTTGATCCATCGTGCAATTAATATATGTTCTCATAAAGTTACACATATGTATATAGGGGAAGGTTAATGTACAAATAAAATAAACGTGCTAAACGTGATAATCAAGTAGAGTAATTATATATACAAGTAGAGTAATTATGTAATTACTCTATGATAATTACTCTATAATATAATTACATAATTACTCTATTTGTATATATAATTACTCTACTTGATTCTCACGTTTAGCACGTTAATTTCATTTGTATTTGATCAAAACCCTATGTATATATATGTAATCTCATTAACTATATATATATATACTTATTTTTTTTGAGTTAATGGCCATTTTCGTCCATGTGGTTTACTACTTTCGCCACTTCAGTCCAAAATTTTTAATTTTGTCAATTTAGTCCTCATAGTTTTAAATATTAGCCAATTACGTCCCATCCGTCTAACGGCATCCAGCTATGCCGTTAGTTTAAGGGTATTTTTGTCTTTCTCCTTTTAATTTTGAGTTAATGGTCATTTTAGTCCCTGTGGTTTGATATCTTTGCCAATTCAGTCCAAAGTTTAAAAATTTGTCAATTTAATGTTCAGTTTAATTCGGTTTTTTTTATTTTTTTATGTTTTTTGTTTATAACCCTGAAGAGCATAATTCAAGCCCAAAACCATCGAGCAACCTCAAATGATGGTATGCGTTTACTCTGTTGACAACAGTAATCATACCCCCCCTCCCCTTATATTTAGTTTCTAGACATTTCCTAAAATCTTCTCCATGGTGGAATTCAATGGTAAAGTGGTCAAGGTAATTCCCTGAAACCGAATTATACAGAAAAAACTAAAATTGTTTTGTTGATTAATGTATAATAGTTGATTACGACCCAGATTTTCGTTATGATATGTTAATCTCTAAACCCTAAATATTATGCATTCATCAAAGAAACGATTTTTAGTTTTTCCGTACAATTCGGTTTCACTGAATTGCTTTGACCACTTTACCATTGAATTCCACCATGGGGGAGAGTTTAGGAACCGTCTAGAAACTAAATACGAGAGGAGGGGGTATGATTACTGTTGTCGACAGAGTAAATGCAGACTTGTTTTGGGCTTGGATAATGCTCTCTAGGGTTATAGAAAAAAAAACTGACTTAAATTGACAAAATTTCAAACTTTGGACTGAATTGGCAAAAGTATCAAACCACAGGGACGAAAATGACCAATAACTCAAAATAAAAAGGAGGAAGACAAAAATACCCTTGAACTAACGGCATAGCTGGATGCCGTTAGACGGATAGGACGTAATTGGCTAATATTTAAAACTATGAGGACTAAATTGACAAAAATACAAATTTTGGACTGAAGTGGCGAAAGTAGCAAACCACAGGGACGAAAATGGCTATTAACTTTATTTTTTTTTTTTGCAAACTATAATAACATATTAAAAGAATGAAGAAATAAAAAATAAATTTCCTTATATTTAGTAATTTATGGTTGGTGGTGTTGGTATAGGACCTTAATCGCAGAACAAAAACACAGCCGTTGATCAAACTTTTGATCGACTCTTTCTATTATAATGAACTGGATTACAATAATAAAACATACGATGCTTTCTTAACCCTAAGACCTGATTATATAGGCCTATCCATACGTACTTGAACTTTTAAAAACTAGGAAAACAAACCCACTAACAAATAAACAAGACCTTAACTAGACCCACAAACTATAACTTGTGAAACAAACAAACATATGACTAAATAAACAAAAACCATTGACCTAGCTGCTGAACCGTTCTTAATAAACCGACTTCACTCGCGCTTTCATCCAGGTGAGGGTTATTCTTTTTCGTTCTTGCTACTTACTCGTATCTTACTTGCTTGCTTTTCATACGTCTGGCTTTCTCCTACTCACTTTCTTTCTCTTGATTCGAACCCGTACTTGTTTGCTTACTTCGAATCTTATTTCTTTCTCTTATTCTTGCTACCTTCTGTTCAAACCACACATGGTTCACTGTCTTTCTTTCCTGCGGCTTGATATCCTCTTTCCTTATGAAAGTACCACCGGTCTTTCTTTCTTTCTAACGAGGCCATCTTTCTTTCTTGCAAAGCGACATCGAACTCTTTCGTTATTTCTTGTAGCGACTCTTCTTTTTTTTCTTTCTTTCTTAATGATGCAGGAGCATCCGTTCCATTAAGTCGGCCCGGTCCAGCCCTGCCCAAACGTTTATTTTTATTTATAAATAAAGTTGTTAGGTCTTTAGTTTCATTAGTTTTTTGATTAAGTTTGATATAATAAGAACATTGTTCTTTGAACCTTTGGTTCGTTTATTCGTCTTTGTTAATCATGAGTGTCATGAGCCATTTGAATGCTTCCGTTTCCGCATCATTCGGTATCAGAGCTTTTGGTTCTCAAATGGCTCAACGTGGAGGTAAATACTTGTCTGTTCGTCGATTCGCCGACAGAGGCAACGACACGAGTGTTTTCTATTTGCGTGCTCGTGAAGAAGATCGACGTCCTACTCGCAGATTCGCCGATCGAGGCAGCGGTGGAGTCTATTCTGACCCACGGGATCATAAGATAATCAAACGGCTCCGGAAGCGAGTCCGAGATCTGGAAATACAACAACAGATAATGCGGCTTCAACAAAGGATCCGAGATCTTGAATCATCATCAACATGGAAGGAAACGGAACCGGAAACACCCGTCGTGGACGAGTTAACCGATCCTCCCAGTGGTGATACTATCTATAAATCTTTGCTCGTGTATGAAGATTACCGGGACGAGGATTGGTATTCTTGGATGTATGGTCAATCTTTGGATCAGAAGATGATGGAATACACGAAAACATATGCCCTTTTTTTTATGAAATACTAAGGGGTGCATCGGGCAATAATGGTGTTGTAATTAATATTGCAGACGATGAGGTTGCTAAGTGTGGTTCTCGGGTGGCGTAGGATCGATTGTGGTTGATGGTCAAAACCCGATGAACAAGGAAGGTCAGTCGGGTATTTTGATAAGTCAAAACAATTTGAATTTTAAATATAGTGTTATTCACATTGAAGATAGGGATGAAGGTGATCAAACTTTTGTGTATGATGATGGTGGTGGAGGTCTGATGCAGGAGCATCCGGGTCCATTAAGTCAGCCCGGCCCAAACGTTTATTTTTATTTATAAATAAAGTTGTTAGGTCTTTAGTTTCATTAGCTTTTTGATTAAGTTTGATATAATAAGAACATTGTTCTTTGAACCTTTGGTTCGTTTATTCGTCTTTGTTAATCATGAGTGTTATGAGCCATTTGAATGCTTCCGTTTCCGCATCATTCTCTCCACCTTTGAAAAACTCGCCCTCGAGTTTTGTCTTTGAACCGTAGCCACCTGGGTCAAAGGGACCATCCATCCGATTCCTGTTAAATACTATCACCACACCTTCACCTTTATGAGTTACGTGTATGGGCCCATCACAAGTAATTACCACTTCATGCAATTCTTTCATATTCATGTAATCATCATTCACTTTAGGGCCCGCCATATCAAGCTCAAACATAAAATATTTTTCTTTGACCTTCGAATGTGTGAAATAGTTGATAATTACGGTAGGCAATTTCTTAAAATTTGCATATTCATTTAACTCATTAATATGAAGTTTCAAAATAGTGGGAGATACCATGTATATTGAAGACAAATTCGAATCACCATTAACCACAATATCACCACCATTTTCTACCGTACCATCCCTTAAAATTTCATCAAAAATACCTGAATAAATTGTAGACCATTCATTTTTTACTTTTTAAACTTTCAAGAACATCACGGGTTGCCCAAACATACCATTCCTCGTCTTCGTATTCATCAAACACGGGCTAGGAATCATAGATATTGTCCCCCTCACAAGCCATATTGAGCCAGGAATTCGGCTCTGATACCAACTGATGCAGCTGTGAAATGACAACGAAGATCGATTCACGTTGATTCTACGAATACCCGTGAAGAACTTCATAAAATATGATGCAGCGGTAAAATGATAAATTGGAATTCAAACACGTTAATTCTAAGAATACCCGTGAAGAACTTCCCAAAACTTTAGAAAATACGTAGATCGTAAATAAGATAAATAATTGAACCTGTTGATTCACACGAATACCAGGATCAATTCTTCCAACTATCGTTGATTCACAAAGAATACCGATAATTAGGTCTTTCACACACTAACACACACTGTGATAGAGAGGAAATGATTTTTTTCACATATTCCAAACCTCCTTTTTTTACATTACAAATCTCAAGTATTTAAAAGAAACATAAAACCATTGGGCTTCTAATGATTAAACCAAAAGACATAAAATATTAATTTTAAACTCTTGTAATTCCATAACTCATTTCGTTATTATTTGGTAAACTTCTGATCTCCCCACATCATTCTCTCCACCTTGAAAAAACTCGCCCTCGAGTTTTGTCTTTGAACCGTAACCACCTGGGTCAAAGGGGCCATTCATCCAAGTCATATTAAATACTATCACCACACCTTCATCTTTAGGAGTTATGTGTACGGGTCCATCCCAAATAATTACTACTTCATGCAATTCTTTTATATTCATGTAATCATCATTCACTTTGAGGCCCACCATATCAAGCTCAAACATAAAATATTTTTCTTTGACCATCGAATGTGGGAAATAGTTGATAATTACGGTAGGCAATTTCTTAAAATTTGCATCTTCATTTAACTCATTAATATGAAGTTTCAAAATAGTGGGAGATATCATGTATATGGAAGACAAATTCGAATCACCATTAACCACAATATCACCACCATTTTCTACCGTCCCATCCCTTAAAATTTCATAAAAAATACTTGAATAAATTGTAGACCACTCATGTTTTCTTTTTAAACTTTCAAGTACATCACCGGTTGCCCAAACATATCATTCCTCGTCCTCGTATTCATCAAACACGGGCCAGGAATCATAGATATTGTCCCCCTCACAAGCCATACTGAGCCAGGAATTCGGCTCTGATACCAAATGATGCAGCGGTGTAAACAAAAACGAAGATCGAATCACGTTGATTCTAAGAATACCCGTGAAGAACTTCTTAAAACTCTCAAAAAAGACGTAGATCGTAAATAAGATAAATAATTGAACCTGTTGATTCACACGAATACCAAGATCAATTCTTCCAACTATCGTTGATTCACGAAGAATACCGATAATTAGGTCCTTCACACACTAACACACACTGTGATAGAGAGGAAATGATTTTTTATATATTCCAAACCTTATTTTTTTACATGACAAAATCTGAAATATTTAAAAGAAACTATAAACCATTGGGCTTCTAATGATTAAACCAAAAGACATAAAATATTAATTATAAACTCTTGTAATTCTATAACCTATGCCTTCATTATTTGGTAAATGTTTGATCTTCCCACATCATTCTCTCCACCTTTGAAAAACTCGCCCTCGAGTTTTTGTCTTTGAACCGTAGCCACCTGGGTCAAAGGGACCATCCATCCGATTCCAATTTATAGTTATGATGACCCGCTCAAATAGTTCAACTTTACTAATCATCTTGTCCGACTCTAGGCTTGTACCACATGGGTCAAAGGGAGCATCGATACACTTTATTTTTTCTACAAGTTCATGTGATTTTGATAATATCTCTTTGCTTGCATATTTAATAATTGGCCCCATTATATCTTGTGCATTTTTAAATATAATTGATTGACTTCTAACCCTAGAGTGTTGTCTGTAAAACTTGCATACAAATCTTCGTAAATTACATTGCTAACCATATTAATATTGGCATTTGACAAAAATCTATTCCAGTGGTTTTTTCTTCTTGAGTAATATCCACGCCACCTGAAGGTTTGCACGTTTGTTATCGATTCTGGAAGTTGTGACAATCTGATTTCTGAAGAGGCAGTCCAAAAGTTGGCCTTGAAGACGGAGAGTCACCACAAGCCTTACAAGCTTCAGTGGCTTAAAAAGGGGGGAGAGGTAATGGTCTCTTAAAAGGCCTTTGTTTCTTTTTCTGTTGGGACCACATACAAAGATGATGTTGTGTGTGATGTGGTTCCTATGGATGCGTGTCACTTGTTGTTGGGTAGACCTTGGGAGTATGATCGAAGTATAGAACATGACGGACGGTCAAATTCTTATAGCTTCATGTTTAGTGGAGTAAAGATAACGCTTGTTCCAAGCAAGCCCAAGCAGCTAGCCACAAAGCAGTCGGGTAACCTATTGACCATTAGTCAGTTTGAAGATGAGTTGGTGGAGGCAGACAATGTGTTTGTTTTAATAGGGAAACCAGTGGCTGAGGAAGTTGAGATTCCTGAAGCTATGATTCCTTTACTTGAGGAATTTTCTGTTGTTTTCCCTGATTACTTGCCGGATGGGCTGCCACCTTTGTGTGACATCCAACATCATATTGATTTGGAGCCTGGTTCACAATTGCCCAATAGGCCACATTACAGGATGAGCCCGAGAGAGCATGAAGAGTTGCGTAGACAGGTTGAGGAGTTGATTTCTAAGGGTCATGTTCGTGAAAGTATGAGCCCTTGTGCTGTTCCTGCTTTGTTAACTCCGAAGAAGGATGGTACCTGGAGGATGTGTGTCGATAGTCGAGCCATCAACAAGATTACTGTGAGGTACAGGTTTCCTATTCCTCGACTTGATGATTTACTTGACCAGATTAGTGGTGCCACTGTTTTCACAAAGTTGGTTATTACAAGATTCGCCTTAGACCTGGGGATGAGTGGAAAACAGCCTTCAAGACTCGTGAAGGGTTGTATGAGTGGTTGGTGATGCCTTTTAGTTTATCAAACGCGCCTAGTACTTTTATGCGTGTGATGAATCAGTTGCTCATGCCTTTTATTGGGAAGTTTGTGGTGGTATATTTTGATGATATTTTTATTTATAGTGCTTCTTTCAGTGAGCATGTCGTGCATGTCAAGAAGGTTTTGGCCTTGCTTCGCAGAGACAATTTTTATGCAGCAACTAAGAAATGTGTGTTCATGACCCCTAAAGTTTTGTTCTTAGGGTGTGTTATTTCAAGTGATGGGATACAGGTGGATGAATCTAAAGTTGAAGCTGTTCAAAACTGACCAACTCCTACCACCATTACTGAAGTCCGCAGTTTTCATGGGCTTGCTTCTTTTTATAGGCGGTTCATTCCACACTTCAGTTCCATTATGGCCCCTATGACAGATTGCATGAAGGGAAAGACGTTTGTATGGACAGAGGGAGCAGAGTTAGCTTTTCTGGTTATCAAGGAAAAACTCACTACCGCACCAATTCTGGTATTGCCTAACTTTTCACAAGTTTTTGAACTTCATACTGATGCCTCGAAGTTTGGGATCTTCGAGTTTTGTTTTTGGACCGAAGCCGCCTGGGTCAAAAGAAACATCAACTCGCTCATTATTCAACGGCATCACGACCCGCGACAGATAATATGTTCCATCTTCTTTTAATGCATTGAAACCGTTCAAATGCCTTGAAGTTATATCACTATGCATGCCTAGAGTATTGAATTTAATTCCACAATTAATGAGACCTACAACCTCCCCACTAACATGGTTTATTTTTGAGATTTTTTCACCTTCCTTGTCATTATTCAAACTATTAAGTTCAATTGACCCGTTAAATTCGTCAGTTTCTGAATTACTAGGACCTTGATGCAGGAGCATCCGGTCCATTAAGTCGGCCCGGCCCAGCCCGGCCCAAACGTTTATTTTGATTTATAAATAAAGTTGTTAGGTCTTTAGTTTCATTAGTGTAACGCCCTGAAATTCGATTGGTAAACTAGGATCGTGAAATCATCGGAAACTATAGACTTTGGGATTCTGGACGATAAGTTCGGAACCCATATCATTGGAAAAAAATCTGCTTTTATCATTTAAAATGTTTATTTTATAAAACGACATTTACGCCTGAAAAATATTAATTTTTATGCTTTCGAAAAATTAAATGTTCTTATTTAAAAAGATTTCAAATAATTATTCGGAAAATGGTTTTATAAAAGTTTTGCTGAAAAAGTTTTAGTTTGTTTAAAAACTTATGAACTCGACTAGTCTTGACCCGTCGGTAGCCTAAACCCGAACCCGAGTCACCCGAGTATTTAAGCGGAAAATCAAGTATTCTTACACCATCTCTTTCATTTCCACCAACACTTCCCACCCAAACACTCTCATTCTAGAGAGAGAAACTAGAGAGAGAAAGTCTTCAAACTTCAAATCCGAGTCCACAAATCTGTTTGTTGTTATTCTTGGTAAGATCTTCTTGAAAATCATCCATTTTCATAACCATTTTCGGCCTCAAATCGAGCAAAAACACCCATTTTCGTTTCTAGAGTTTTCGGGTCAAAAACCGTCTTGTTTTGGTGTCAAAATGCAGGCTTTTGTGTTTAAAATCACTAGGAATCGATAGCCCTTTCAATCCCGAGCATTTCCATGTCAAAAACTTCGATTTTGGGTCAAAAATCTGGAAAATCTGAAAAACCCGTAGGTTTCTCCGTCGCCCAGCTTGAAGGAGTCGAATCAGACTCATTCGATCGAACCAGTCGATCGAATCAGTCCAGTCGATCGAATAGGAAAGCAACCGAATGGTCTCCAACTCATTCGACCGAATGAGTTTCGTATTCGATCGAACGAGTGTCTATTCGATCGAATAAGTTCCATGTTCGACCGAACGAGTTTTTCCAACTGGTTCGACCAAATGTGTTTCTAGTTCGATCGAGTGTGCCTCAGATTCGACCGAATGTGTGTCTATTCGATCGAACGTGTTCCTATTCGATCGAATCAAGCCAGAACCAAGCTGTTTTCGTCTTTAAAACCCAGTTTTTGCTCGAGGCCGCGTAAGCTCGTTTTCTTAGACTTATAGCACGTTGTTAACCTTATATATATGTTCAACTCTAGGCTAAGGAGATCTATTGTAGCACCATCCTAACCCGAGATCAAGGTGAGTTCATAGCCCCTATTTAAGCTTTTCAAAACTATGGGGTGGAAACATGGTAACTTTACACGTTTGGATAAAATCATTTATGCAAACACTCTTTAAACTATAAACTTTTGGATTTCTACACACGTGCGGAAATCCACAAGCTTTTTAAGAATCTATAAACTTTGGAAATCTATGAACGTGGGGAAAACCCATCAACTTATGGAGATCTAAGAACATTGGAAATCAATGAGTATGGGAAATTCTATGAACATTGACATCATGGGAATGGGAATCATATTCATATCATCATAGTCATTGTGTCAGCATGGAAATCTAGAGATCAAAGCATCATGAGTTGAATTGGACGCGAGAGTCTATTCTACTCTCGGTAGAACTCGCGACCATGAGTGGCATTCTATTCTCGGTGGCACTCGTAACTCATGGGATTTCATACTAGTCTCGGTGAAATCCATAACTCTTGAGGACCTATACTAGTCTCGGTAGGGACCAAGGGAACCCAAGATTCTTTGGGGAGTCTATCCTACTCTCGGTAGAACCTAGCTGAGTCCTGGATGACAAGAACGAGGTAGTCTTGGTTTAAGTCTTGCGTGGGATCAATCAAGTCTTGTGTGATCATTGAGTTTCATCATCATTCATCATCATCATCATTTATTCACCATCATCTTGGATACTAGTAAACAGTGGGATCTTGGTGTTGGTTTATCTAGTAAACTTAGCATGCTCAAATCTATATGTCCTTATTTATGCTTAACTGCTATGTGCTACATGTACCGTTGGGAGACCACAAATCTTTGAGTAATCTTATCACAAACGACTCTAGTGGGAGAATAATAAGCCCGCTGAGAGTCCAGGAGAACATTTCATGTTTTATTTACTACAAAAACCTCTTTGGGAAAACCAAGAGACCTTTTCTTACAAACCATCTTAAAACCGGGTATTATATCCAAACATAGTAGTATAAGTTGTAGGAGTGGTGGGTTAGCCGCAGGTACACCCTATATATAAACCCCTACAACCTATACTAGTATGTTTGTGTATAAACTCTTTTTCTTTAAACCTATGAATTCACTCATCTACTTTATGTAGTTGACAGTTTGTTACATGTTTTCAGGAAATAATGCAGCAAGAAATCCCTAGCAAGTTTAGAGGCCTTAGAGAGATGAAGGCTAGTCTAGGAGTTGTTTGGAAACTTGATATTTTGTATTAAAACAATTTGTTTCATGTTACCTGGATGGTGTAATATTTGACATTTTGGTTATGTTTATGCATTTAGACTTTTATACTATTGTGCTCAACAATCACGACTTAGTCGCCGCGCCTCAATTATTCCGCCATCACGATCGGGGTGTGACAGATTGGTATCAGAGCCAGTGGTTATAGGGAATTAGGAAACCGACCTAGACTATAACCTAGGATCCTTGACTCTAGATAGCTCATGCATCACAATCACATGTCTACACTTATATACGTGCTGCGTGCTTATGTGTTGTATATTAACTGTTAATCTCTTGAGCCATGTCATTCTGTGTTCTTGGTATAATCTATGTCCTCTATTCTTAATCTTTGGCGTGTCATTGATTCTATCTAACGCTCGTTTTTTTTTTCGTTTTTTCGTTTTGTCAAGAATGCCTCCCAGACGTGCACCCGCCCCCTTGGACTCCGCTGATCTAGCCAACCTTATAGCCCAGCAGATCGCGGCTGTGTTACCAGGCATGGTAACAGCCATCAGCCAGGGGCTGAGGCAAGAAGGAACCTCTGGGGCCAACCAAATTCCAGCTCAGAACGCAAATGAACCAGCAAATAAGCCATACAAGGACTTCATGGCTACCAAACCCACCAGCTTCAGCGGTTCAGAAGGCGCCGTTGGTCTCCTCCAGTGGATCGAAAAGATGGAGGCTGCCTTTGTTATTAGCTCGTGCCCTGAGACACTGAAAGTCACGCACGCGGCAAGCATGTTGTCTAAACGCGCGCTGACCTGGTGGAACAACGAGATAAGAACCCGCGGGCGTGAGGCTGCCTTGGCCATGACCTGGTCGGAATTTGTAGCTTTGGTTACCCGCGAGTTCGTACCTCGCAGTGAGGTGCAGAAACTTGAAGCTGAGTTTTGGGTGCACAGAATGAAGGGCGCTGATCACCAAGGGTACACGGAGCGTTTTCACGAGCTCTCCCTTCTCGTACCACACTTGGTCACCCCTCCCTCCCGGGCTATTGAGCTTTACATCAATGGCCTACCTAACACTGTCCGTGGAATCGTTATCGGGGCTGACCCATCAACCCTACAAGCGGCCATTGAACTAGCTGCCCGACTGACCCAGGACCAGGTTAAGACTGGGGTCCTAGCCAAAGGTACGGGCAAGGCCGCTGAGGGCTCATCCAAAAAGATCAACCGCATCAAAAAGCGTAAGGCTAGCAGTTACGCGATGGTTACTCCCGCAACCCCAATCAGCTCTGTCGCTCCTGCTCCCACCCCTTCTGGAAGGCCAAAGAGGGAGTACACTGGGGTTCACCCCAAGTGCGGCACTTGCCAATTTCATCACCCTGCCGGAACCCCGTGCTGGAAATGCACGAACTGTGGACGTTTGGGGCACCTAGCGGAACGCTGCAGATTTCAAGGTAATCAACTGGCAATACAGAGCAGCAGTTCCCAACCCAGCAACACTCGAAGCTGTTTCGAGTGTGGAGCCACGGACCATTTCAGGAGCAGGTGTCCTCGTCTTGCAAATCTTCCTCCGGCCCGAGGCCGAGCCTTTACTATTGGCGCTGCTGAAGCTCGCCAAAATCCTGACGTCATTACCGGTACGTTCATCCTTAACAATCTCTGGGTTTCTATTCTATTTGACACGGGTGCAGATAGGAGTTTTATTTCTAGCGAGTTGGTCCCATTGCTTAATCTAGGAACCTCTGTCTTAGACCCCGCTTTCTCTGTCGAAATGGCAAACGGGGAGTCTACCCAAGTGAACAAAATCGTTCGCAATTGCACGCTTACGTTTGATCAGACGTCTCTTAACATTGACCTCATCCCTATGCAATTAGGAAGTTTCGATGTAATTGTTGGGATGGATTGGTTGTCCATCAACCACGCGGAAGTGGTGTGTGCTGAGAAGCTCATTCGCGTTCCTTGTTCTTCTGGCGAGTCCATAATTATTCAAGGAGAAAGATCAGGCAGATGTCTGAAATTAATCTCCTGCTTTAAAGCTCGGCGATGCCTTCGAAAGAAGTGTCTCGCCTTCCTAGCTCATGTCTCCATCAAGAAATCTTTGGGGAAGAAGCTCTCTGATGTCCCCGTTGTGCGTGAATTTCCAGACGTTTTTCCTAAAGACTTACCCGGACTACCTCCTAGCCGACAAGTCAAATTCCACATCGAATTAGTTCCCGGTGCAACCCCCGTGGCAAAATCTCCGTATCGTTTGGCTCCGTCAGAAATGCAGGAATTATCGAGCCAGCTACAGGAACTACTAGACAAGGGTTTTATTCGCCCTAGTTCATCTCCATGGGGAGCTCCAGTCCTCTTCGTCAAGAAGAAGGACGGATCTTTCCGGATGTGCATAGACTATCGTGAGCTTAACAAACTCACGGTCAAGAATCGGTATCCATTACCAAGGATTGACGATCTTTTCGACCAGCTGCAAGGAGCCACTTACTTTTCCAAGATCGACCTACGCTCAGGTTATCACCAAGTACGCGTCATGGAGGACGACATCGCGAAAACCGCTTTCAGAACTCGTTATGGACACTACGAGTTCCTAGTCATGCCTTTTGGTTTGACGAATGCCCCTGCGGTGTTCATGGATCTCATGAATCGCGTTTGTCGTCCATACCTGGACCAGTTTGTTATCGTCTTCATTGACGATATTCTCGTTTATTCCCGCTCTAAAGCCGACCATGAGCTTCATCTCAGGCTTACCTTGGATCTGCTGAGGAAAGATCAACTCTACGCCAAATTCTCCAAATGCGAATGCTGGCTAAGGGAAGTTCAATTCTTAGGTCACATCATTAACAAGGAAGGCATTCATGTCGACCCTGCCAAGATTGAAGCCATCAAAAATTGGGGAGCGCCTACAACGCCAACCGAAATTCGTTCATTTCTTGGTTTAGCTGGGTACTACCGTCGATTCATCTCGAACTTTTCAAAGATCGTATTGCCTCTCACAATGTTAACTCAAAAAGGGGAACCATTCATTTGGAACCAAGAGCAAGAAGAGGCTTTCCAAACATTGAAACATAAACTCTGTCATGCACCAATCCTGTCACTTCCTGAGGGTAACGATGATTTTGTTGTTTATTGCGACGCCTCGAGCCAAGGTCTAGGCTGCGTCTTAATGCAACGCGGTAAGGTCATCGCTTATGCCTCGCGCCAACTCAAGAGTCATGAGAGGATTTATGTCACCCACGACTTGGAATTGGGTGCTGTGGTCTTTGCCTTAAAAATATGGAGACACTACTTATACGGTACGAAATGTGTCATCTTCACCGACCACAAGAGCCTACAACACATCCTCAACCAAAGGGAGCTAAACATGCGACAACGTCGATGGGTTGAACTCCTAAGTGACTACGACTGCGAAATCCGCTACCACCCTGGAAAGGCTAACGTAGTGGCTGACGCGTTAAGTCGCAAGGAAAGGACCCAGTTGCATGCGATCCGTATTCAGTCCAATCTTCCCTCCTTGGTTCTTGAAGCTCAAAAGCAAGCGATTGCTGGTGGTGATCTCAAAAATATGCTATCTTGCGGTGCCGAACGGAAGTTTGAAACCAAGTATGATGGTATACTTTACTACTTAAATCGCATGTGGATTCCAAACTCTGAACCACTTCGAGAACTTATCCTGAACGAAGCGCACAAATCCAGATACTCTATTCACCCGGGCAGTGATAAAATGTATCAGAATCTCAAGTCTCACTTCTGGTGGCCGGGTATGAAGAAAGTCATAGCTTTGTACGTCGGTAGGTGCCTAACATGCTCGCGGATCAAGACTGAACATCAGAGACCATCTGGCCTGTTACAAAAACCGATCATACCGCAGTGGAAGTGGGACGAAGTCGCTATGGACTTCATTACCAAACTCCCGCGGACACCCAGCGGTTATGACACGATTTGGGTTATCGTGGATTACTTGACCAAGTCTGCCCACTTTCTCCCTGTCCGCGAGGACTACACTACGGAGAAGCTGGCGCGGATTTACATTCGTGAGATCGTAACCCGTCACGGTGTGCCTAAGGGCATCACGTCTGACCGTGACCCCTCTTTTGCGTCAAGGTTCTGGAAGTCATTTCAGAAAGCCTTTGGGACAAGTGTGAAACTTAGCTCTGCCTATCATCCTGAAACGGACGGACAGAGCGAAAGGACCATACAAACCCTGGAGGATATGCTCAGAGCCTGTATCCTTGAATTCGGTAGTAGCTGGGAGACTCACCTTCCTCTTGCAGAGTTCTCATACAATAACAGCTATCATGCTACCATCAAATGCGCACCATTCGAGGCACTCTATGGCAGGAAATGTCGTTCTCCACTGTGTTGGTCCGAGACCGGAGATTCTCAAATCCTCGGCCCGGAACTGATACAGGAAACCACTGACAGTATCGCCATCATCCAGCAAAGACTTAAGGACGCCCGCTGTCGACACAAGTATTACGCTGACAAACGCCGCAAACCTCTGGAGTTCCAAATAGGCGATCGCGTAATGCTCAAAGTTTCCCCCTGGAAGGGCATTGTTCGCTTCGGGAAAAAGGGAAAGTTTGCTCCAAGGTACGTAGGACCTTTCAAGATCATCGAAAAGGTCGGACCCGTAGCCTATCGCTTGGAATTGCCTCCAGAACTCAGCCGTGTTCACAACGTTTTTCATGTGTCGCAACTCAAAAAGTGCCTCGTTGACGAGACCGCTCAAATCCCGATCGACACGGTTCGCATCGACGACAAACTACACTTTGTTGAGGAACCTGTCGAGATCCTAGATCGAGAAGTCAAAAGGACTAAGCGAAGCCGGATACCCATAGTCAAGGTACGTTGGAACAACCATCGTGGACCCGAGTTCACATGGGAGCGAGAGGATAAGATGAAGGAGGAATACCCTCATCTGTTCGCATAGTCATCATCTTTGTAATTCTAGAAATCTTGGAGTCTATGTAATCGTAATCATGTAATCAGGGACCAATATCAATCAATGAAGTATCATGTTGTTCCTATTTGCTTATAAATATTCTCTTATTTGCATAACACCAAGTTTGGCTACCCATGACTCGTGCTGGAAAACACAAGTTGTGCATACTTAATCATGTAAACATTGGGGTAAACTATGTATCATTGAGCCAAAATTTGTCATCATTCTAGCATTCATGAAGCATGGTTGTGTGTGTGTGTGTGGTGTCGTGTCGATTTTTCTAGCCGCACACAATGGAGTTTATACATTGATACAAGGTGAACTCGTAATTATAGTCCGGAATATAATTACATCAAGTTCACAGGTGTATACGTGTATAAACAATATGCTATTGTGTAACTATGAGTCGTGAACTCAAGCTTCGTGTAGGGAATTAATCAATGAATGTTGAAGGAGTGGTGGGTTAGCCGCTGGTACACCCTATACATAAACCCCTTCGGCACAAGTTGATTATGTCTGAAGCGAGACTTGGAATTAGGGACTCATAGTTAGCGTGGCAGCTGTGAGGCGTTAAATTCAAGAGTTATTGAGGGAATTATTCATTGGAGATTGAAGGAGTGGTGGGTTAGCCGCTGGTACACCCTATATATAAACCCCTTCAATCCGAAATGAATATGTCTGATGTAAAGCTTGAAGGTGATGCCTTGTAGTGGAAAATAGTGTGTCGTCCTGTGTGTCATTGAACTAATAGGAGTCGAAAGAAACACCCAAGTGGAGTTGAGGGAGTGGTGGGTTAGCCGCTGGTACACCCTATATATAAACCCCTTCAACTTGATTTGGGTGGTATCCAAGACGAAAATTAGGGGTAGTGGCGCATAGTGGTCATCATGGGATCATTTGATCTAAAACATCATTGCATCAACTATACTAAGTTCTAAATTTCGGGACGAAATTCCTCTAAATTGGGGAGGATGTAACGCCCTGAAATTCGATTGGTAAACTAGGATCGTGAAATCATCGGAAACTATAGACTTTGGGATTCTGGACGATAAGTTCGGAACCCATATCATTGGAAAAAAATCTGCTTTTATCATTTAAAATGTTTATTTTATAAAACGACATTTACGCCTGAAAAATATTAATTTTTATGCTTTCGAAAAATTAAATGTTCTTATTTAAAAAGATTTCAAATAATTATTCGGAAAATGGTTTTATAAAAGTTTTGCTGAAAAAGTTTTAGTTTGTTTAAAAACTTATGAACTCGACTAGTCTTGACCCGTCGGTAGCCTAAACCCGAACCCGAGTCACCCGAGTATTTAAGCGGAAAATCAAGTATTCTTACACCATCTCTTTCATTTCCACCAACACTTCCCACCCAAACACTCTCATTCTAGAGAGAGAAACTAGAGAGAGAAAGTCTTCAAACTTCAAATCCGAGTCCACAAATCTGTTTGTTGTTATTCTTGGTAAGATCTTCTTGAAAATCATCCATTTTCATAACCATTTTCGGCCTCAAATCGAGCAAAAACACCCATTTTCGTTTCTAGAGTTTTCGGGTCAAAAACCGTCTTGTTTTGGTGTCAAAATGCAGGCTTTTGTGTTTAAAATCACTAGGAATCGATAGCCCTTTCAATCCCGAGCATTTCCATGTCAAAAACTTCGATTTTGGGTCAAAAATCTGGAAAATCTGAAAAACCCGTAGGTTTCTCCGTCGCCCAGCTTGAAGGAGTCGAATCAGACTCATTCGATCGAACCAGTCGATCGAATCAGTCCAGTCGATCGAATAGGAAAGCAACCGAATGGTCTCCAACTCATTCGACCGAATGAGTTTCGTATTCGATCGAACGAGTGTCTATTCGATCGAATAAGTTCCATGTTCGACCGAACGAGTTTTTCCAACTGGTTCGACCAAATGTGTTTCTAGTTCGATCGAGTGTGCCTCAGATTCGACCGAATGTGTGTCTATTCGATCGAACGTGTTCCTATTCGATCGAATCAAGCCAGAACCAAGCTGTTTTCGTCTTTAAAACCCAGTTTTTGCTCGAGGCCGCGTAAGCTCGTTTTCTTAGACTTATAGCACGTTGTTAACCTTATATATATGTTCAACTCTAGGCTAAGGAGATCTATTGTAGCACCATCCTAACCCGAGATCAAGGTGAGTTCATAGCCCCTATTTAAGCTTTTCAAAACTATGGGCTGGAAACATGGTAACTTTACACGTTTGGATAAAATCATTTATGCAAACACTCTTTAAACTATAAACTTTTGGATTTCTACACACGTGCGGAAATCCACAAGCTTTTTAAGAATCTATAAACTTTGGAAATCTATGAACGTGGGGAAAACCCATCAACTTATGGAGATCTAAGAACATTGGAAATCAATGAGTATGGGAAATTCTATGAACATTGACATCATGGGAATGGGAATCATATTCATATCATCATAGTCATTGTGTCAGCATGGAAATCTAGAGATCAAAGCATCATGAGTTGAATTGGACGCGAGAGTCTATTCTACTCTCGGTAGAACTCGCGACCATGAGTGGCATTCTATTCTCGGTGGCACTCGTAACTCATGGGATTTCATACTAGTCTCGGTGAAATCCATAACTCTTGAGGACCTATACTAGTCTCGGTAGGGACCAAGGGAACCCAAGATTCTTTGGGGAGTCTATCCTACTCTCGGTAGAACCTAGCTGAGTCCTGGATGACAAGAACGAGGTAGTCTTGGTTTAAGTCTTGCGTGGGATCAATCAAGTCTTGTGTGATCATTGAGTTTCATCATCATTCATCATCATCATCATTTATTCACCATCATCTTGGATACTAGTAAACAGTGGGATCTTGGTGTTGGTTTATCTAGTAAACTTAGCATGCTCAAATCTATATGTCCTTATTTATGCTTAACTGCTATGTGCTACATGTACCGTTGGGAGACCACAAATCTTTGAGTAATCTTATCACAAACGACTCTAGTGGGAGAATAATAAGCCCGCTGAGAGTCCAGGAGAACATTTCATGTTTTACTTACTACAAAAACCTCTTTGGGAAAACCAAGAGACCTTTTCTTACAAACCATCTTAAAACCGGGTATTATATCCAAACATAGTAGTATAAGTTGTAGGAGTGGTGGGTTAGCCGCAGGTACACCCTATATATAAACCCCTACAACCTATACTAGTATGTTTGTGTATAAACTCTTTTTCTTTAAACCTATGAATTCACTCATCTACTTTATGTAGTTGACAGTTTGTTACATGTTTTCAGGAAATAATGCAGCAAGAAATCCCTAGCAAGTTTAGAGGCCTTAGAGAGATGAAGGCTAGTCTAGGAGTTGTTTGGAAACTTGATATTTTGTATTAAAACAATTTGTTTCATGTTACCTGGATGGTGTAATATTTGACATTTTGGTTATGTTTATGCATTTAGACTTTTATACTATTGTGCTCAACAATCACGACTTAGTCGCCGCGCCTCGATTATTCCGCCATCACGATCGGGGTGTGACAATTAGTTTTTTGATTAAGTTTGATATAATAAGAACATAGTTCTTTAAACTTTTGGTTCGTTTATTCGTCTTTGTTAATCATGAGTGTCATGAGCCATTTGAATGCTTCCGTTTCCTCATCACTTAAGGATTCAACTATTTGAACCCGAATTTCTTTTACTTTCTTGCTGACCTAATCCATCAACTTCTTTCTTTCTCTTCTTTCTTCCTTTCTTTCGCCCTGCTTTCTATCTGTCTTCTCTATCTCTTATTGGAATTCACTTTTCTGGTACTTTCTTTTAAGTCGTTCGCTTTACTACATCTTTGATCTTTCTCTCTTACACCAGCTGCTTTTTTCAGCTGCTTTTTTCTTCATCCTGACACCCGCTGCTTTTTTTCTTCTTTTTTGCTGGCTTCGGTCTTCCCTTCTAGCGATTCAACACATTAAATTACTCTTTCTTCCTTAGGGTTGATGAAAACCCTATTTTCTGCATTCTTTCTCGCAACTGTTAGCAGCAGTCAAGGCTGCTATCTTTCTTACTCGACTTCTCTAAAACACTCTCAAACATCCACTCTTTCTTCACTTGAGTTGTAGGCTCTGATACCAGTTGTTGGTACACGCCCTTATTCGCAGAAGAAAATAGTTGTTGCTGATCGAATTTTTCTATTATAATGAACTGATTATGGCAAATAAATATACGATACTTTCTTAACCCTAAGGCCTGATTATATAGGCCCAGACGCACGTACTTGGAATTCTAGAAACTAAGAAAACAAACCCACAAACAAATAAACAAGACCCATTAACTATACCCACTGACTATGACTTATTAAGCAAAGAAACAAACAAACACGTGACTAAATAAACAAAACCATTGATCCAGCTGCTAACCCGGTCATAATAACCGGCTCGGATCCATAACCCGTCAAGACTAAACCAACAAGTGAGGAAAATCATTATTTGAGTGTTGTGTATGTATATATATATATATATGTGTGTGTGTGTGTGTGGAGAGAGAGATGATTAAGAGAAAACTCATCTATGGAGAGAAAACTTAAAAACTTCTAAAAAATTATTTTTAATTAAAAATAAAAAAATATTTTCAAATTTCCATTTTTCCATTATTCTTATATTTTGTTAATCTTCACTAGAAAAAAATAAAAAAATAAAGAAAACGACGTTGTAATGCACATACTTATTATTGTGTGATACTGTCGTATTACACATGTGTAATACTATGTATTTTTATGTCCAATAGAGTTTAATTGCATATATTCAATATTTTTGTACTGTATATGTGTAGTAGTGTTGTATTACATGCAAAAAATATTTTAAAAAAATAATAAAAATCAATTTATTGCACATGTGCATTAATGTTGTAATACACATACGAACTAATGTGTATTCGATGTGTGTATTAGTTTTATATTGCATATATACAGGCCCGTCTCTAAGAATGATAAATAAAAATTTAGGCCTCATGCGAGACAAAATTTGGGTCTCCTTATAATATAAACTAATAAATTATGTATTAAAAAACCAAATAGAAATACAATTGTATATAATAAACAAAAAAGAAAAGTAATGTATTAAAATGATCGAACTTGGTTAGGTAAATTTTGAGGCACTCTTTGTATTATTTTGGGAAGCAAAGCTCTTGGTCGGACTTTGGCTTTCTTCTTGTTGGTTCTTCTTTTTAGATTTTTGGCACCATAGAAGTATATGTTATTTGGGAACATGAGGCATTATTTCTAGACACATACAAAAATATTCAAAGTTTTAAACATTAAATTTCATCTTGCAAAAGCTAAACATCAAACATACACACAAATTAATAAGGTTGTAATCAATTTATACTAGCTTTGTATCGTCTTCTAGTTTTGTTTACCTCAATTACTTCCCGGTTTCCTTTTTATTGTTATGAACATTTCTTTGTATTTAAAATCACAAGTCATTATGGATCAATCAAGCAGGTTATAAAGATTTTGGGGCCAAAAATCTCATTATCATTTAAATTTAAAATCCTATTATAAAGCAGGTTATAACGAACCAAATTTTTTATTCAATCGATTCCCAAATACTATAGCTAATTAATATATGTATAAAATATATTAAATATGGAGGGCTTGACAACTGGTGGCTCAAAGCAATTATGAAGGTTGAGTTTGGGCATCCATATATACAAAATAATTATAAAACCTTTGGGCCCTTTAAATTTTTGGGCCTCATGCCACTTCATTATTTGCACAGCTTAAAAATCGGGCCTGCATATATACAATAGTATGTATCAAATATGTGCACCAGTGTTATATTCTATGCAATATAACACTCTTGTATATATGCAATGCACACTATTACACCTGTGCACTACACCGACAAGAGTTTTTTTTATAATATCAACATATTAGAATAATGGAAAAATAAGAAACTAAAAAAAATTTCAAAAACAGTTAGAAATAATTCATTAAGAGTTTTTAAGATTTCTCTTTAAAGAGGAGTTTTTATTTAACCCCACCTCTATATATGTGTTTGTGTGTGTTTTGGATCATATACATATGAAATTAACATATTAAACGTGAGAATTAAGTAGAGTAATTATATATACAAGTAGAATAATTATGTAATTACATCTACATAATTACTCTATTTCTATATATAATTACTCCACTTGATTTTCACGTTTAACACGTGAATTTCATTTGTTTGTTAACTTTCCCATATAAATGAAACCTCCCTACATTATCTCAATCCACCATATTGCTTTATTTTTAAATAGAGAATTCTTATATATTTTACTCGAATTCACAAGTATGGTCTCACCAAACCCATATTGCCCTTAAACGGGTTATAATGTCCCCTTAAATTAAAAATTAATCTCACAAAATATTTGATATAAAAATACTACAAAATAGAGATATACTAAAAATTAATATCCAA
Organism: Bidens hawaiensis; assembly: GCF_021521415.1. Classification (NCBI taxonomy): domain Eukaryota; kingdom Viridiplantae; phylum Streptophyta; class Magnoliopsida; order Asterales; family Asteraceae; genus Bidens; species Bidens hawaiensis. The sequence goes on along the minus strand of NW_027506412.1, from coordinate 15,860 downwards.
TTAAAAAAATATTATTTATAATTAAGAAACAATTTATAGTAAAAAAAATTAAGCGGATCATGAGTCTCATTAAACTCATAGCTTTTATGTGTAACCCTTTCATAAGAAAAACTCCTAAGTATATTATTTATTTTCTTATAATAATTAAAATTGAAAATCAAAAAACAATTATAAATATTAGAAACGAATAATGTAAAACAATCACCGTAATACGTGGAATAAAAAATAGTATATCTAACTATCTATGTAATTGTCTACCATGTGTCCCTCTCTCTCGAGTTCTTGCTTGATTTAAGAAGAAAGGCTTCTCATTCCATCCTTAAATACCGTGGGTATCCATGGGTTTGCGATCCGAATCTCTCAAAACAAGTTATATCATAACCTATGTATGATATCACCTTCCTTTAATCGTGAAACCCTTGCTCTTCCATTCCTTCATTTCACAAACCATGTATGTCTCTTCTCACAACTCCATCGTCCCTAGCGATAATCTAACTTCGAATTGTAGTTGATTCAACAAACCCTAATTGGAGACTTGAAATCTGCCTCACGATTTGAAGCGACGAATAAATGATATGTTATTTTTTAGGGTTGATTTTCGAACTGGTGAAATTGAGTTGCTTATCGCTGATTTTACCAGGTGCTGCTCCGAGTACTCCTTCAATTTTGTCAAATTTCATTTCAGGATGATGTAGCTGGCGATAATTATGAAAGTTTTGGGCAAACACACCTAATTATGTTCATCATGTAAAGATAAATATTCAAACATCTATAATTGTTTGTTAATTACAATGTTACCTTATGTCCACATAATTTAATTTTGTATTCAACTTATCTCATCTATTAACTAAACTATTCTTCACAAATTTGCTACTTATTTTGTCAATTAGTGTGTACCATTTGGACTTGTCTTCCAGAGGGTAATGGCTCACCATTCAAGCAATCCAACAATTTGCAAATTAAACATCACGTAATAATTTATCATGAATGTTTTGTATATTCAAGATCAGAAGGATTGGAAATATATTTTAAATTATATGTTAGACATCAGGTAATAATTTATGCGTTCGTTTAAACATAAGGTTTATGTTTAAAGTTTATTCGAACATAAACGAATAAGGTGAATCTGGATTTTGATATGTGAGCTTCCTAGTTCAATAATTACATAAAGACTATTTTAATCTCTTATAGTAGTCGTTTAAACTTTACGATTACCGTCTCTGATCTTTCATTTTAGTGGTGTTTTTAAGTAATTTTCTTAGGTTCCGAGTTATTTGGGCCGGTTGTTCGGTTCAGGGCTTAATGGAAATTCACCCAAGAACTGACCCAATTACGATTGGGTTGTTCGGGTTGAAGGGTTGTTCGGGTTGTTCGGTTCAGGGCCGACCAGGTTTCGGGTTGGGACTGTAATGAGCTGTGCAAAATTTTTAAAAAAAATATCCAACAATAATCATTACCACAATTTACATGGTAAATGGTAAAGAACATATAGTGATGATTAATAATTATATGGTATTGAAATAATTAATTACTTAAAGAGATTCTATCAGTAACCAGTATTAAAATATGTGATTGAGACTCAGAGGTATAATTTATTGCTGCTACTTAAAATTAAAAGTTTTTTTGATTTTCATATCATTTGATCTATATTTAGTCTTGCGTTTATTAGGTTTTGAAATGATAACTAAAAAAACATTAGTTTTGGTCGAAGCTCATAGTACTAGATACTAGATTACATGGTCAATGTTTTGTGTTCTTGTGCAGGATGCTTTGCCCTTTGAAGAAATGAATCCAGCTGAGGTGCACTTTCAACGGGTCTGTAGCAGGTAATTTATCTCAAAAGGTTCTATTTGTATTGTGTTTTATCTTTAACGGGTCAATCCAGATAGCTACTTAAGGCAGACGGGTCGATTAGTATTGAGGTATATTTGAAACGGGTCAATTTGTATTGTGTTTTATCTCAAACGGTTATTAATTATTAGTTACATCAATTTAGACTCTGATTCATCTCAAACGAGACAATTCGGATTGTGGTTTTATCTGAAATGGTGTTTTATCTCAAACGGGTCAAGGAGGACATAACATATTACATAAATGGTTAAACCATACTTCGAAACTCATAATGTTATAATTTAGCCCAGTTTTGCCTTTTTTCCATCTTTGTACGTGAGATTGGTATTCCAGTTTTTCTTTCATGTCAAATTAGCTTATAACCATGTACATATATAATAACTGAGCTCTATTCATTCTGGTGGTTAATATCCTAGATGAAGGTGCAATCTTAGAGGAGACAACATTCAAGTAAGCTCAGTATATTTATGTTATATGTTACCCTTCTTTAAACTGACAAAGATACTTTTCATCTAAGTTGTTTATGTTATCCTATTTTAAACTGTTAAAGATGCTTTTGACCTAAGTTGTTTAAAGTATTCACATTTTATACATTAATGGTATTCTTTTGATTTTAAATGTTGAACTCGAATATTCAAATTCAAAATATAATTTAAAATCAAATACTTAACGTCGTTATTCTTTTTTGTGGTTATCAGTCTTCCAAAAAAAACTTGAAGTAATTTTTTTGACAACTTTAGTCTAGGTCAAAATGCATGATATTGTGTTCCAAACTACATCAATGTTGACCAAATAAATAATGTAGATTTGGATGCAACTTATTGCTACTGCTATACGCCCAAATATTAAGCCAAGTGTTGTTTGAATTTTTTAACATGTAGCAACAAAAATAAGCAATTTTAAACATGAGGTGTATATAATAATTGTGGTGCCGCTCTAGTAATTCACTAAATTACCCTTCGAAAGGCATGACACATTGGAAAAGTGTTTGACCTGTTAAGACAATGTATCAATTGTATTCCTTTTACTTGTTATTTGTACATATTGCTCAACTTTCATTTGTATAATTTATTTAATATGAAATTATGGATAAAAGAAATATGCATTTTGACAAACATGTTTGACAATTAAAATTTGAACTTTTATGCAACTACATGCAACTGAACTGAACTTTTATGCATACCTATATCCATTGGCATATTTAAAAAAGCTCGGCTCATATTGGTCATTTTTTAAAACCTTGGGGCAACTTTGTCATTCGAATACAAGGGATGCATTAATTTGACTTTTAGAGGTCAAAAATCTATAAGTGGTTTGGTTGGTGAAGACTAAAGTAACTACAGTTCATGATAGCAATCTTTTATGTAATGAAATATAGATTCAAAATTTTCTAAGTTTGACTACCAATGTGCATCAAAATAGATTTATAACATATTCTATATTTTAAAATTGTTGTAACCTATTCTTTACGAATACTTTGTGTTAACAATGTATAATAAGTTGATTGTCAAATTGTATTATTGGTATCTATTGAATATTATATATTAATTTGTTTCCTGCGTAGAAAAATATGTCACATTGTTGCCATTGTGGAATAAATTAAATTAAAACAACTAATTACAAAAATATAATTGCAAAACAATTGTAAACAAAAACCTAAATAATCTCACATGACACGCGAGCTAAAAACTAGTGTGTACCTATTCAAACAAAAGTAAAATAATTGTGATGCATGTTGATTTATGGTTAAACCTCACAACTTTTTCCCTCCAAAACTATGATCTTAATTGAACTTTATATATGTCCATATTCACTTTCTTATTACATTTTATTTATATTATATATATACATTTTTATAAAAAGTAGTATTAACATATTATTTCACTATATATTTCAAAATACTTGATAAAATCCAAAAATTAACAACAAATCATGTTCGTTAATGATTGAAAAGAATATATAATAAATGTTATCATTAACATATTTTACTATGTATATTGTTGAAGATTATTAAGAAAAACAAAACTTGAACATGCTTTCATTTGATAAGGTAATTTTTAAATTATTAAATCATAAATCTATGCTTAAGAGTTGATTCTTTTTTTTTAAATCAATCCATTTATCTATTATTGTTATTATTGTTGTGAATTGTCATATAAATTTAAAAATTATAAACATATGCTTTAAATATATCAATTTATTTTTTCGGTTAATTTAGTAAACTATATATTTTTTCGGTTAGTTTAGTAAATATATACAAATCACTTTCATATATTACAAATTTTATCATATTTAATTTCTTGTTTTTTTTTATCAAGGATTATATCAAGTTTTGTGGAACTTGAATTCGGTTTTTACAGTAAAAAATTGGTAAATGGATTGTATGGTACAAGTTAACTACATTTGGTACAAAAGTTGTTATGGGTCAAAAATGAGAAATCTGAGTATTTTTAAAAGTTTGAGAATGCAAATAGATTTAACGTCAACTTTGCTACGTGTTCAAAGTGTTGACTTGAAAATGTAAAACAGATGAAGTTAGAATTTTAAACATTAGTCGGGTTTCAAATTTATTTTCAATGACATTTTTGGAAAAAATCAAAAGATTTAGGATTTGGTAAATTCACTATTTTTCACTCGACTATCAAAATTTAAAAATAGATTGTGAACACTTACGACATGACACCCCAGGCCTATCAATGCTTATAACTTGTATCAAATTTGAAATATTTGTGTCAACATTAACTTTTCTTCCAATATTGATCAGAACATTGTATGGAAGCATGTCATGCAAAACTATGCTCAAATGAAGCAAAATATTCACAAAATTGGATGGGTTAACATGTTATTTTTTATGTTGTCGAACTTATTAAAATCTTTTAAATTTTTACAGTATATTTTAAATTTATACATTTTCAGTCCTTTTACTTTTAAGTTATATTAAATTAGCCCCTTCAAAGTTCTAAAATGTTTTAATTTGATCCCAAATATTTTTTTTGCTAAACATTGTTTAATTTTGCCCCCCCCCCCCCCCAAAGATTCATGGTTTTAATATGTTCCATAATTTGTTATTATATACGTATGTTTAAGTTACTGATCTTATTAATGAATACCATACGAGGTTAGATTTGTATGTCATTACGACATATTTATTTCATTGATGTCACGCCGTTAAAACGAAGGTATTTTCACAATAAAGTATATAAGTTTCGTTGAAAGTTAAATTGTGTTCGCAATAGAATGTTAATTACTTTATTTTATTGTAAGTTATATAGTGAGTGCAGTACCACGTTGATACTGTAATGAGCCGTACTAATACAAACCAGTTTTTATACTTAAATAAATAATTTTTTATTGAGATGATAGCTGTTAAAATATGTTTGTATATTTGCATCTAAAAACTTGATCCCCTTACCAAGTTCCTCGTGTAACGCGCGCCAAGGAAAACACTAGTATACTTGGTTGGGCAACCATATGTATATAGCTAGGGGCGTTTGTTTTTTCTAGTATGCTTTAATATTATTAGGCAACGACATTCTAACGGTAGTATGACTATTGGTGTTGCTATCCACTATGGATACCCATGGGGTGGGGCGTGGACACCACCCTCCCGCCTACCGAATTGACCCATAGGATCAATACCTTAGGGTATCTATGTGGAAGCGTAATGTACATGTTAATTAAAGGTTAAATTATTGTTATTATTATTATTTTTGTATACAAGTGAGAAACTTATTAATAATAAAAAGTATTCAATTATAATATAAAGGCAGATAAGCGGGTAACAAATTTACAGTTTGCATTAAAACACAGAGTAGCAACAAGTAATTTACAAGAAGTTAAAGCACTATGTGAGTTATGTGGTTCATATGTTTCTTTGCATGATTGAGGTTTTGACATATGTGTGTTTGTATGTGTAAAATTATCAGAAAACAAATTTACAGTTTGCATTGAAACACAGAGTAGCAATGCAAATTCTGGTTGTACATCATACATAATAAAGCTTTATGTTGGTTTGTCCTAAACAATAAATAAAGAGAGTGAAGAGATAGTTACATGTAAGTTGATGTCGTGTCAACAAAACCAGAACCGGCAGAGGCAAAATTGGCACCAGTTATGAGGAGTGTGTCGTTGGCTGGACTAAAGTAAGGTAGTAAGATGGTGGGTATGCATCAAATCCTAGGTATTTTAGCTGTTAATACACAAAAAAACATAAAAATGATTACAAACAAATTAATAGCAAACGGATCTAGAATAAAAATTCATAGGTATCCCAAGAAAGGGTTTTGTTTCATACTGCAAACCCTAAAAGTACCCGGTTTATATATAATATATTTACCGGTATAATCCGTAGCTAGTTTTCCATTGCAAAACCTGCCGGTGGGTTTATGAGTCACAAAATCTCTTCCGTAAGGATGAAAGTTTGCTCGGAGCAAAGTGGTGATGTGATTGTTGTTGCCGGCGTCCATTACAGAATCGCCGAAGATGCATTACGCCGGCACGATAGGAACACTGGTGATGAAGTTAATGAAGATCACAAAACATAATAACAAGATTAAGATTGAACATCTAAAATACTCCATTTCTCTTCCCTTCGAAAAGGAATTAGTGATAATCACTATGGCAAAATTTAATGACTACCCACCTAAATTCCAACTAACACATCTTAATTTATAATATTCTTTCGTATTTTTGACAAATATTATTAAAGAACCCAATTTTAAACAACATTATAAAAATAAATTACCATGAAAACTAGAAAACAATTTTTTTTATTTTTAACTTAATGTGATCAAGATAAACTTATGTGATCAAATAATTCCAAACTTAATTCAGATGATTTTTAACTTAATGTTTGTCACATAATTCAACGCAGCAATAGTTTTTACTTTTTAGTTTAGCGAGTTTTTTTATTTAGTGATTTTTTTCTTAGTTTATTTGATTTTCCATGAAATTTCATTCTTTAATGTAATTGTCATTACATGTAAATCACAATTTGTTTTTTGGCACGTTTTCTAAATTTGTAGTTTGGTTATTATTTATAAGATTAGTATTATGTTTTTAAATTATTCAACACACTATTCGATACTACAAAAATTTGTAAAGTAAAAGTTTGATGACAACATTGTTAAAGAGTTGGTTGATATTAGCTATTTGGCTGTTTGGGTAGGTTTGTTTTAGGAACCGAACAAGAAAGTTAGAAATTTTAAGTTTTACAAAGAAAGGGAATTCGTGTGATAATGTTTTCGGTTTAGAAAAAATGTGTAAGTTTATTATCAATGTTTAGTTGGTTTGTACCAACTAAAGAGTTGGGAGAGTATATTATACTTTTTTTTTGTATGGCATGCATTATATAAAGCAACTATAGCCAAAAGCTTGCAAAAAAACAAATTTGATTACATAACAACAATAGGATTTTTAATCTACTCAGGCTAAGTAGCAGAAAATTTACGAAATAACATTAGTAGGAATATAAGCTGAAACGTCCCTCAATTGGGTTTCAACTATTGGTAAAACGATCATACTTCCTTCACCTAAAAGAGAACTTAATTTAGCGATACTTAACGCGTGAGCTACAACACTGCACTGGTCGATACACACAATGCCTAGTATCCATCGTTTACGGCTAGGACTACTGGGGTATCTAAACCCATTCGCTCCCGTAGCTTTTGGAGTTCTTGCAGAATGAGCTTCAAGAGAATGATTCGGAGTTCTTGCAGAATGAGCGATCTCTCTAATTACTAAACCACCAATACGAGTAGTTAAGAATGGAACCAAAAATTAACTATTTTTCTCCTATCTTCACACGTAAAAACAGTATTGTTTCGAAACCACCAAATCACCCACCAACTCATGAGAATAATATGATGAATGGCCTTTTCTTCTTGCCTGAAATAGATAACGAATCCATCCAAATCAAAGTCCCCAAGTGTGAACGATTTTGAACTGGCGATAAATCAAACCATTTAGAAATAGCAGCCCTCACACTAGAGGCAAACCCACAAGTACCAAACAAGTGTTCCATATTCTCCTCCGGAGAGGAGCAAATAGAGGAAAGAATCAATGGCACATCCTATCTGTGACGCCTCGTAAATTAAGGCATTTTCCGTACAATCACTAAACGTGATTTCTTTACGATAATTCCTTCTAGATTAAAACGTGTTAAGTTAAACCACATGAGTCTAGCATAGGATGCATATGCACGATATATTGCATATAAGTAATTTATTTTTTAAATTACTCGAACTTAATTTATTCGTCGATAACAACGCTGGTGATAGATAACCTTTAAACTACTCGAATATATATTTAAACAAAGCGGGAGGTTTGATTCTATGTTAGATGATTATTTTTATAACTATTTATATAAATATCAACAACGAATAAGAAAATATTTACGAGCGTTTCTTTTTTATATTCCTACGTTGCATTGCACTACCGAATGTGAACGTTCGAATGTTTAAGCTTATGATTAATGTCTAATCTCCATACAATATTACTTAACCACCTAGTTCATCTATAATGCATCCAACTGAGTCCTAAACCACTTAAATATCTAAAATGATTCATGGTGGTGAAACAAAATATTCACAAATATATCATAAGATGTCAAAAGTCAATCCCCACCTCTCTTACTTGTTATTATATTAGCTGACACAAGCAAGCCAATCCATTCCATTGTTGATTTGTTTCAATTTTCAAACCCAAACATTTCACTTACCAACCTCCATAATTTTATCATTGTTGAAGATTTAGGCCATGCTTGTTATTACACCATATAAACAAAAGTAAGAAACAAGTTATAACACACCAATTCAAACACCCACACTTTAAACCCTTTCCATGGTTTACACCACTTCACAAACCCCACTGCAACCTTCACGATTGCAGCTCTGCCACCACAAAATTAACACCATCAACCACCACCCTTTTCTCCCCCCCTTGATGTTTCCAGCCTAACTGCCACTTTTACAGCCTCCATCCATCCTCGTGGTCACCGCAACGCCACCGTAACACACGACCGCCAACCCGTCACCACCAACAATCACCGCTCACCTCCACCCTCCATTGAACAATCACGTCACACACCGCTACCCAAAACGCCCCTGGCAACCTTCCTGGTCCAACTCCGACACCAACCTAGAACCCGCATCATCAATCGTCACATTCTCTCTCTCTATAATCTCTCTTTGGGGAAGAAACACACACACTTTCATACTAAAGATCTTGCAGGTTCAAACAAGCAAAAGGATATGAACTAGGAGACTAAAGATGGTGGATCAACCTCAAAACATTTTCTTGCTCTCACCTCAAACATAATCCCCGTGCTAAGTGAGATGGAACCCATCTATAATCTATCTTTTATGTATATATGTGTGTACATATATACACACATACACACACAAAGTGTGTTTATGCTAAGCTTTCACTTAATACAACAACATTGACACTCATTATGTTAAAATAAAATCTAAACGTTTGTATATAAACTTATCATGGGGTTAAAGAGAGTTAAACATACGGGAGAATCACTAAAAGTGAATCAAACGAGCCTACAACAAGATGATAATAATAAGTGGTGCTTAGTTACATGTCAAAAAAGTTTAAAATAAATAACATGTTTGTAAAGTGGGTTTTATGGTTACAACTTGGTTTAGGAATATTTAATATGTCTAGATATAAAATTGTAAAAGATGTAACTCTTCATAACTAGAATTTGGGTTAAGGGTTAAGAATGCTTAAGATGTCTAGACATGATCTTTAAAAAGGAGGATTTTATTAGGTAAAAACAAAAATATATAAATATGATGGATGTTGATGAAAATAGTTATGTTGAGATAATATATATATATATATATATATATATATATATATATATATATGTTTTGATACAAAAACATAGTTTTAATAGAATTCCTTTTGGATAAGTAAGATTAAAGGAGTATAAAACGGTTCAAAGAAAAAATAAACATATAATGAGATTAAAACGCATTTTATAATTTTAATAAATGAAAAATGGACTGTTTATGAATTTTCATTCAAAATACAAGTTCATATATCTTTATAAGTTCAAATATGATTTTAAATAAAACTATATAATTGTTATGTTTGAAATGGCAAAAGAAAATATTGTATATTTTGTCACTTATAGAAAGAATAAGCAAGAACACATAATTATATAGATATATGTTGGACACCAATGTAACCCTTTGTTAAAAGTGATAATTTTTACATAATGTAACTTTTACGGGTCAACTGTCCGAAACGGTACATGAACTTGGGTTAAAAATTACAAACGAAAATATAAATGTATTATGTTTTACTAAAAACGTTAATCGTAACTTTAAGAACTATTATTTACAAATAAACACATACCTTTAATATATATATATATATATATATATATATATATATATATATATATATATATATATATATTTATCACCTGAGAAAGTAAATTGTTTTCATTTAGCCAAATGACAAATAAATTAAACTGACGTTGATATTTAGTATATACTTAATATTTATATACTTATATAAATATTCATTTTCAAATATATTATAGAAAATTATCATCAACGAGTCATCTAAATTTTTTTTTATAAAAACTAGTTACAAAATAAGCGAAACGACTAGTTGGTGAGAGAAACCGACATGATAAACGAAACGTTCGGTTGGTGAATGAAATCGACACTATAAACGATACGTTAGGTTGGTGAAAGCAACCGGAACAAACTTAATAAGCAAAACGTTGGTTGGTGAAAGCAACCGCACAAACATAATAAACAAAACGGCTAGTTGGGTAAAAGTGACTAGTGTAAACCGACTTGTGAGTCAATAACGGTAACTAACTGACCAAGCGTGTTTAGGACGTGTAAAGGCAGAGGATCACGGGTTTAAACTGAAACTGTTAGAAACTGAGCGCTAAACTAACGTGGTAAGTGAGTTTCACTACCCCCTTTTTATTGTTTACCTGTTTTATTAATCCGGGGGGAGGGGGGGGGGGACATACACAACTGCATATATATGCGATAATTAGAAACACAACACTCAATCCTTATGCGAACATGAGTTGAACTATGTAGTGTTATAAGCCCATTGCTTGCATACTATAACCATTAGCTAACAAAGTTAGCCACATGAATATACGAATTGTACTATGACCATGCGTGTTAGGACGTGTAAAGGCAACGGATCTCGGGTTTAAACTGAAACTGTTAGAAACTGAGCGCTAAACTAACGAGGTAAGTGAGTTTCACTACCCCCTTTTTACTGTTGACCTGTTTTATTAATCCCCCGGGGAGGGGGGGGAGGAGAACATACACAACTGCGTTTATATGCTATAATTAGAAACACAACACTCAATCCTTATTCGAACATGAGTTTAACTATGTAGTGTTATAAGCCCATTTCTTGCATACTATAACCATTAGCTAACAGAGTTAGCCACAGGAATATACGAATTGTACTATTGGCGTTGACATTTCCCCCTATTCTAGGTTAGTCGCTCTTACTACTGATATTGCATCAAATCAGGGTGTGTGTATTCCATTTGTGAGATTTGAACATGGCAAAAAGATATAAGTTGTGGTTTGGTTATAGGCTCAGGGTTCGATATATTAATTCGTAGATTTAGCTAGTCAACGGAGGACCATCGTATTTGTTTCAACATATTATCGTATACTTGTTTGCGAACTGATTAAATGATATATGAATAATATATTTTTATAGGAGTGTCAAACCTGTGAACTCAGCAACCATTGTGTTGACTTTCTTTTTAAAACGTATGTTTTTCATAGGAGTGTCAAAACCTGTGAACTCAACACCATTTTGGAGGATTTTGCTTGTATAACCCTATAAATGTTTAATGTAACAACTCGGTTTTCAAATTAATATTTTATATCCGTTACCAGACCCGTTTTTATATTCTGGAAATTTATCAATAAAAATATCGGTTATTCGAGTTAATATTGTTTTATTAATATTTGTTATTATAACTATTTAATATATTAAAACAACTTTCAAACATATACATTTTTGACACTAAAATATACTTTAAACCTATTTTGTTTCCACATCTATAGTTCAGGGAATAAACAACAAATAATTTAAAAGGTATATTATATTCCAGAAAACCTCTTTACCCAAACCCATATCCATGTGCAACCCGTGACCCATTTAAGTCCCTTGAACCACAATTCTTGATCTAATACATGTATTTATTTGTGATTCTTAATCCTCATGCCTTATACGTTCTGGCTGACACTCTTAGTTTAGTATATGCAATCCCGTTGATTCGGATTGATTAATATAACTTAAACCGTCTTTAACCGATTTAGTGATATATGACAAAACTTCATTATAATCCAATTAATCTAGGGAGAGCGATCACAGAGGCATAACCATCAAAAACCCCTTAATCTATTAGGGTATAACGGCCTACAAGTACCCCTTTTTAATCGTGTGACTGCCGACCATTCATCGTCCAAATAGATCATCTTTTAAACATCATTATAGGCAATTGATCATACAGTTTAGTTTGTTTTTATTCCTATTTGATTAACCCTATGGTTAATCGGCCAAACGTTGTACGTTTTGGCCGATTAGGATTCTAGGGTTCATATGTTGATTCGGTGTCACACCTGTGTCTTTAAGTAAAGGTCGTTTCGAGTTGTATTCACATAAACATCCTAGCCCAGATGGCTAGGGTGGTTTTGTTAAAAGTTCAGACCCTGGGGGCACGAGTTCGAACCCCCCAACCCCGTTTTTACGTCCTTTATTTTTTAGAAACTTGTTTTAAGCATATACATATATATATATATATATATATATATAAAATATTAATCATTTAATTATTTTATTAATATTATATATATAATCAGTAATTAGTATCTAAATAAAATCGACTTTTTTTAACTAGTCATTTTCCGAACCTTGGTTAAAACCATATGTATGTATGTATGTATGTATGTGTGTGTATATATATATATTAGTTATAAAAAATTGATAAAGGTTTTTATACTATATATTTTAATAAGGTTTTAAATTAAAATACATAATATAATCTTGTCAATTAATATATTAAAATATAGTACAAGTATTTTATAAAATATCAATATTTTATATAAATATTATTATTTATTTATTTACAATGCTAATTTAAAAGAAATCTTTATTAATAATAAAAGTATATATTAAAGGTATTTTAGTTTAAAATAACATTCAACACAAATCTCTTATTATAAATTTTAGTTTTACATAATTAAAATATACTATTTATAAAGTAATAATAAATCTATGTAATATTCGCAAGAACGCACTCGATCACCAAAGTCCCGAATCTCTATCTAGTTTTAGATTCGTTATTCAATTCGTATTTATTTGCCGCAATTATTGTAATTAGGATTTGTTCGTGGATATATATCTCGTCAAGCGTGACGTTTATTAATTTTCGTTCTTATCGTATTCATTCCTCTTATTTACTAAGGTGAGTAATCACAATCTTTTTTACTTATTTTTAATCTTATATGGGGACATATGCGTATCTTATTTATTTACCTATTATATAGTATTCATAACTGCAACTGTTTAATCCTTGTGTGTATATCAGTTTAATGCCTAAATTGCTATATGTTTATGTGCTTTATTTTACCCCATTCAGATAGGTCCATCATAGTAATAGTATGATCATACGATGTCGTAGTGGCAGGCGTCCAATCGCATGACAAAGGTTTCACCGACAACTCATTTTTGGTAACCAATTCTTGATTCGTAAGACAACGATTTAGACAATTCTTTATTATCTATTTGAATTGTTTATATGCTATGGCTCAGTTGTTTATCTCACATGAACAATTTGCGTTTTCTTTTATATATTATATTGTATTCAAATTAACTGGTGTTTTACTCTCTCAACATGTGTTGTTGACAAAATTATTTCTATTTTATACACATATGAAGGTTATCGTGCGAATTGATATTATGACTTGTTGAAGAATTTATGATTGCTATGCGAGAGGAGTTATAATCAAGACTTAGATTTGTATTTATTGTTTTGTTTAACGAGTTGTACTTTGTTATTTGATTTTATTTGAATATTTAATAACACTAAATAGATATTGTCACATTTAATTATTTCATGATAGTACCTTGAGAGCTGTGAGCAATCAGCTCACGCCCCGACGTTTCCACCTTAGGTTGAGGTGTGACATTTAGGGTCTTCTACGAGAAATCTCCTAACTTTTTTCAACAAGTTTTGTTTGAAAATAAGTTATGATTTGTAAACGCTTTTTAATACTATTGGTATCCTAATACATGTATGTTGGTGATAATCATATGCTTATGATATACATGACGTCATTCGCCCGTACTTCCGCCTTGGCGTTGTGTGACAGATTTGTATCAGAGCCATTGGTTATAGCGAACTAGAAGGTCTAGTCTATAACCGGTTACTCAAATAAATGTTTTCATTACATGCATACACGTTTGCATAATATATACTAGTTTGTACGGATAATGTTGTCACATATATTTTTTCCACCTCATCTACTCACACTGTGTTTCCCGAAACTATAAACATCAGTCTCCTACTTGTTGCCATTTCATTAGCCGTGACATGCTAGTCTTGGAACTCACACTAACCACTCGTACCGGAAAGCAGCGGGACCCGCACCCGAGTGGTGGATTGAGATAGTATTCTTAAACTCCAAGGAGCCGGGATGACTCGACAACCTCTACGCACCATTAGGGATGAGAATCGACAACTCCAGTAATTGGAGTACCAAATTGATACAATGCTAGCAAAAAGCCATAATGATCAAGAAACGTCCCACATGACTACGATCCTAAGCTGAAAAATCGAGCACTCAAACATATGGTGCGTTTGAAATATTTGTGGACGTATACCACACAAGAGAACCATGTCAATAACTACTTGAATCTTATGAAATGGCGTGGCGGCTAACAAGCGTGAACTTGCGTAGGGTTGGCGGAAAATAAAAACTCTTCTGGTGTTCACACTGAACCATTTGTGTAACATCCAATCTTAAGGACACACCTTAATGGACGCTTCCTAATCATTCTATCTCGTGCAACTTTAACCCTTGATTATTGACAATTTCTTTTATTGCCCGTAATAAAGTATTAGCATGTGATAATTCAATGAAATGAACATTTCAGTTCCCTTATTTTTAAGCTTAAAAAAAGGAAGACACTCGGGTTACCATGCAAGGAAGATTATCGTTACGGGTGCACACGTAATCATAAGGTGCATTGCATGAGAATCCAAGAGAACGCTATAGCTTAAGTAGATGTTCAAATTAATCCAAATTCATAATTTTGTTAGTCAAGATTCAATCTCAAAGTAAGGGGAACTTCTGTTGAGCTAATCTTGATGACGCCCCATGATACCTTGATCTATCGTCGTTTACATGGAATGTTTGGCATTTCACTCCATTGTAATAGCTAGTCAAAACTCGGTACCATAAGCAATATAACTGGTCAGGTACTACGTTAAGATTATTCCTCCAACTTTTATGTCTCTGTACCTGTTGGGCTAGGCTAAATGGTTTATACTTAATCTAGTTGGGCTTGGGTTTGGTAAATATGTAACATCGAAAACCTTGTGTTTTTAGTGGGCTTGGGCCGTAGTATGATAGGCTATATATACTCTTTGTATTAGGTCTTTATTGGGTGTCGATCATTTAGAGAACGGTGTGTGGTATAGGGTTACATTGTCACGTATCTCCGATTATCTTGTAATACTCGTTAAGGGCTTAAGCACCCGACGTTTAATATAATGTGTGTTTTGATGTCCATTGCGTGTGATTTGTGTTTTATTATTGTTCGTCTTGAATCAATTCATTGTTAGTTTCCGCCTAACAACTGTTAGTGCACGGTTTTGCGTCTCGAGTCTTTGTATTTATCGTTTGATTATTATAATGTAAAAGTCATTTTATATTATTGTCTGGTTCGTTATTGAATGTCTAGTTCGTTAAGGATGTTTACGAACT